>NC_051154.1:411047687-411177817 GCF_013339745.2 Dermacentor silvarum
CTGCTATGTTACTCGTTATTTAGTGAGAATTTTTACTGCGTTCACTGGTGCTGACAGATGTCAAGTCAGTGTAGCTCAGCACACTTTATTCTGTTTGTCTTTAAAATATGCTTGAGATGGTATTCTTGCAAGTGCTGAAAGTTCTTGAGACATGGATCAGGTGACACGGGCAACTATGAAAAGACTAGGCTACAGAAACTCGAGTTTCTGAATTGTGCCCCATTTGTTCAGCCATGCTAAAATGTGAGGAGCCTAGCCATCTGAAGACAAGAAGCAAGGAAATTGAGTGCAGCTACCAAGCAACAAACTTCGACTCTAAAGCAAACACAGTGAGCAGAATCAGTATCCAATGCGAATAATTCTTACATTACGAGCCACCCTTTGACAGCTATGGCCAGGAGCTGAAATATCCATATTTAAAAGGCACAAATGTATATACAGCTAAAGGTGGCAAACATTCGTGCATGTGAATGCTTGCTACCCTCTTGCACCACCTGCAGGTGTCCAGGTTTGTCCTCGACAGTACATATCGCAGTGATCTGAATGCATTATAAACATTTGTCCCAATTGCACTGCTTTTTTTCTTCTCCAGCATCGGTTTCTTAACGCATCCAAGAAGCCAAGGCGCGCCATGTTTGCAGACGATGGGTACCATGTGCACAGAGGCCGAGGAATTGACCAGTTGGGAAAGATCGTTGTCAATGCTCTTGCTCAGCAGTTAGGCCATGGTGTCAAGTCACCTACACGCGCTGAACCAGGTGCTGTCTACAAGGCAGTCAAGTGCTGCTACTGCAAAACCAAGGGCCACAAATCAAATGAATGCATGAAGTTCTGCAAGCCACCTTCTCGCCAGATGTCAACACAACGCTAAATGTTGCCTGCCATCAAACGGCCCTTCTCAGGGCCACCCATATGTTGTCCGGCAGGTTAGAGATGCTCCTGACCGTTGCCCTCTGCATTTTCCTGTTTAGCTAGGAATCGCTTTGCTTAGCAAGGTATGTCGGGAAGGTAAGGATGTACATCTGGCATAATGCTAGGATTCCTTTGCTTCCAATTCTATACTTATGACCACAGCCAACCAGTTTCTGCAATAACATAGCTCAGACCATACAGTGCAAGGGATAAGAATTGTATAATTGTTACATTATCTCGGCCCAAGACTTGGGTCGGGATATAATGTGGGTGTGGCACAGCTATAGTTAAGGTGTTTGTACAATATACAGGGTGTTTCAGCCAACTTCCGTCAAGGCTTTAAAAAAGAACGAAACTATGTCTGCAATATTCAAATGCAATCAAGCAGACTACCCTTTTGAGCAACTTACTGCTTATTGAGAAATATCCAACTGCTTTATTTTTATCTCGCACTTGCTTTAAACAAATGAACAATGCGGCATGCAGACAAGATCTAAAAAATGCAGATCCCACGAACTGTGGAAATAATATAAGCGAAGGCGCTTTCTTTGGGGCTCTGAGAAAATTGAAACGTGAAACTGAAATCAGCATATTGCAGTTTTCAGTGCAACCATCACACTGGATTCGTACATTCCTAAAACAAATTTTATTGTAACAAGTGCATACAGAATGAATGTGCAGAATATTCAAAGTACATCTTGCTTGAACAAAACTATAAAGTTCCAAAGCAGTAAGGTAACACAATGTTGCTAACACATGGTTAAACAATGCAAAATTTGTCACCGATTAAAAGGAACTGCTACACACAATTTCTTGGTTCCTTGACAATGTTTTTTCTTCTGTGAGTGTTGGTTGAAAATCCTTGCTACAGCACATGCAGACACGTCAAAAATCAAAACACAGCTATGGGCACTATGGTGTAGAGAAAGAGATATAATTTTGCATGCACATTTAGTCTGAATAAGAGGGATACAAGGTTACAGCACAAACATTACTTTTAAATCGCAGTAAAAAAATGAGGGCAAGGGATGAATCTCTGCGACCTGGGATTCTCAATGTGCAGCTATAGCAAAGTACACAAGTATTTGTGCATTCGGCCTCTATCAGAATGTGGTTTCTGCAACCTGGAATGAAAACCACAGCTGCTGAGCTACTGCAGTGGTGACATCACAGTAAAAGGTAATAGTGAAAAATTAAAACATTAGTACTATGGCCACTCAATGTTCATGTCAGATGAGGTCAAGTGAAGGTTGTATTTCCGAAGATTTTTCTGGTGAGTGCAAAAAGGAGAAAAAAATTTGAAAAGTGATGGTGTACGTTTTTTATTGTACATTAACAATTGTGCATATACAGCTTTTTTTTAAACCTTGCATGTAATTTATAAAAGTTTCCAGCGCAGAGAGCCTGGTGTTCTTGCTTCTAGGAGAGGTGGACACCCTTGACCAATAATGCGAGTTTCAAAAAGTTCATTTTGAAAAATTCAGTAATTAACTCTTTTTATTAGTGCCTTGTGGTCAAGTGTCTGAATGGCATATTTGGAGGCAGTCGCATTTGAATGCACACCCCCCCCCCTTTTTTACGTGGAAATCTGACTTGCATCGAAATTTTTTAAATTGTGTTTTCAAAGCTCAAATAAGTACTATCAAAACTTGGTGCATCCTGCTGCACATCAAGGGGAGTATTCTGTAAGAGTCCACTTCGTGGACTCTTGCAGAATAACCACCCAGATGGCAATGCCCCATCGAAAAGTGTGGGACGAAGTTTAAATGATACCCTGACAAAGCACACAGACGCACATGCTTGCCAGGCAGAGTGTCATATCTGTAGCTACAACTGGCCGAGATGTTCAGACTTTCTCATACCTGTCGTCAAGGGGTGTTTCCGTCTGATACGATAGTGGGACCCCCTTTTCTGCGCTTCCAGCACACTCGGTTCCAATACTACCTGAATTTACCGTTGAAATTCAATTACACTTATCTTATAATTAGGCGCAACTTTTAAGATTTGTGGAGTTTAAAAATAGAGGAATTCCTCTGCATTTTCGCTAAGGAACTCCTCTGCAAGAATGCCACATTCGCCGCACTCGTAACCTTAAAAAAATCTGTATGGTAACAAAAAACACCCTGTATGTGGCAGTGTGCGTTTGATCATTTCATGCAACCAATTTTGAAGCACCTTCTGTCGGTAAAGAATGCATGAAACAGATTTTTGCACTAAGACTGGAATCTGTTGCGAACTCTGGAAATATCTCTATGTAGGAAGGACCTGTTGAGACAGTTGCAGCCATCTGAAAAGGGGGAAATAAAAGCTTGCATAAATGCAGGTCTAGCACTTTTATGCTACTAAGAGATGACCCCACACACCTTGATGGGTAATGTTACAAGCAAAGAGTGAGGATACAGAAAGTTGCACTGTTACCCACACTGTTCACAAGCGAGGCATTGTGTTGCTTTCTGCATTGGGTCTATGAATGAAAACCACCTCTTGCACATCGCACAGTGCACTGCCAATTGCTATGTATAGGAAGAGTTACAATTATTCAAATGCAATTATGACCTAGATCTTTCAATTAATGCACTTATCGTGAACAAGTCCCCCAAACTTGAACATCAAGTCTGAAGCTACAAAGCATTATTCCCGTAAAGTTGCACTACATATTTTTTAACACAGCAAGGAAACATCTATCTGTAGACAATGCCACCATGGACATGCTAGCCATTTAATATTGCACTGCATGTAGCAAGAATCGCACAAAAGATTGGTCACTCCCGCATCCTTTGAAGCCCCCTACAACATCTCGCCTATGACGACATGATACGAAACTATGATTATGTAACTTATCATGAATTACCCCTGAATGAAAGCTTGTGCACACATGCACACCCCTCCAAATTTCTGGCAAATGGGAAAGCAGCGGTTAACGCATCCCGTCTCTTCGATCACCTCTGCGTTGTCACTCTTTGTGTGCGTTTACAATAAGCACTCTGTGAAAAGAAGAAAAATTAGGGCAGCAGCAGCAATAGGCAGGCAGCGCAGAGTTATTTGTGCCTTCTTGGCTGTTGTCAGTTCCTCAAGTCAGCTTCACCCCAGTATAGCCGTGTTATGCGGTGAAGCATACAGAATGTATGGCGGTGCAGCATATTTACCATGCAGTGAAGCACATCTGAAGTTAAAATGGGACACTGTCATGGGGCCCAGTTGGTGCTTACGGTCACCCGACACTATCAGCTTAGGTACCCACACTGTGCTGTCTCTTCATGCATTTGGACAACAATCGCCATGTGTAAATCTCTGTATCTGCTACTAATGTCGCTAAGAGCCCAAACAGTTTCCAAACTACAAATATGATCAAGTAGCAAGCTTGGCAATGTTTTTAGAAGCTCATTCTAAAGTAGTTAAGTACCACCAGAATGCTTCAATGTCAAACTGGATTAAAAACCTGGGATGAGATCACACAAGCATCTACATTTCTAATTGTTCGCTTCGCCTCCTACAACACCGAGTAGGCAGCGTTCAACTGGCGCTCCCGCTTCACCAAGCAGTCGACCGCTGACGAAAGCACAGCAAAGGCGAATCATCAGAGCGTAAGCAAACATTCAGAAAGTGAGATGCTTGTGTGATCTCACCCCTGGATTTAGAGAAAGCAAGGATAATTTCAACACCAAGGAACACAGATATGTGTTCGACAACAAAAGCTTCGGAAGGGGCTACTTCCTCGTCAGCACTGTGGAAAGACTTATGAGCTCACCAACCAGCAGGAATTTTCACTTGTGGCAGAAATCGCATGTTGAAAGATATCTGCATGATGACATTTTGGGTCAAAAAGATCTTTTGGAGCGATGGGCTTGGCTTGCCAAGAGGTAGCTACTGGTGTCAGACACTAGTGTGTCCAGTAAGCAGCTCTTTTCGCTGTCTGAATCAATTGTGACATGCAGCAGGTGTCACTGCTCCTCAAACATGTCGAGCTGTTGTCCTTGCTTCATGAAACATTAAATAACTGCAGTTATGACACAGACAAGCAAAAGTATTGTATTAGATAATTTTGTTGACCATGAAGCATTATTTACTGTGCAATGAACTATTTTGTACCACTGGTTAGTCAAAAAAATGCATTTTTGCAATACCAATAGTATTCATATTCAAAAATCCAAATGGCTACCTTTTCTTTCACCTCATAATATGGGCAGCAATACTTCATTAAATGGTCCCTAAGGTGGTTTTTGTCAACCCTTAGCAAATCTCTTACAGTAAAGATATAGACAGTCTTTATAAATGTCAGATTACTTTTCAATGTAGTTACCACCACTGTGGTGATGGTAATTTCAATTCATGTGAAGCACTCACATACACAGTTTGCACTCCTCGCAGACATCGGTAACTAGTGGCAGTTGACCAGCATCCTTGAGGGGAGAAATAAGTTTACGGCCACAACATGTGGATAGGATAGGAATAAACTTTATTTGTCCAGCGGTTAAAGCTGTTGGTGCCCGGGGCTAGGCTGCCAGGGGTCCATCGCCGGAGACAAATCTTTTGAGATCCTCGGCAATGGCCCTGGCCCACTGGACGGCCCACTCCTGGTCCACAGCATGTGCATGCAAGCTTCAGATGACATGGCTGAACCTAATTCTATCTCATCAGGAAATGCATGTCTGCTGTCGCCATTTCGAGTGCAAATATTAGTTGCGTGGGTACATCCATTATGGCAAATAAATAATCCAGGCAGCTTAGCACTGGGCAACTGCAATATTTATCAAGTAGCACACTGCATTCAAAGCCAGGCGCTGCCACGCTTGTCTGGGGAAAGCAGTGCTCGTATATACGCGGGCTGGACCATTTCAAAGCAGTTACATTGGAACTCTGTCCACTCTTGTAGGGTGCATTTTCTCTGTGGACACTGCCACTGCCGGAATAATGTTCTACCAAATGCACAAATGAAAAATTGCAGCCCTGTGCTCTTGCAGTCCTTGGTGCACAGGTAGAACAGCCATGAGTCTTCTCCCGTCCACAATTCTGAAATCCACCAATACGCAGGTGGCTTACTGTGGCGCCCCTACAGGCAGCGAGCGCACACCATACATCTGCCGCTACCTAGATCGCTACACATTGAGGGCCTCCGTGCTTTTCTGTAAATGCTGAAATATATTACAGGACACGATCATTAGGAAATAAAAGGGTCCTTCACAGTGCTGACATCTAGGCTGCAACAGAGCTAACTCCAACTTCACTGGTAGACATGGCTGTGGAACGCCACATTTTGCAGTTCCATTACCATATTTTCTGCACAATGCTATAGTCTGTAGGATTTAATTTGGGCTGAAAAGCCCCTCTCACCAAGCATAATGGCAAATTTTGGTGATACACTGGAAGTTCTAAGACACCGTCAAGGGAGCATTTTACCGAACAAATTTCTCTAACTGGTTGAGATAAAAGAAATTGAAATGTTTCGTTTCCATGCTGGCCAGGAGGTGAGTGCTACAAGCAACAGCGGCACTCAACCCCTTTGCATTCAAGTGATCTTGCTTCTTAGTCTTCTCTTATACCGGAGCCGAGGGACCATGTCACACTCGCATGATGAGCCCCACCTCTTTTTTTTCCTTCTTCCTTTTTTGCTGCATGGCACACATCCAGTGATGGCATTTAACATTGGTTGACTTACCAAACCAAAGTCAGATGCCATGGTTGGTGATGTTGCAGGCAGTGCGTTTTACATAGAGACATTTGTGTGTGTAACCTTAACTCTCTGGCTGAGGCGGGACTCCCTCAAGAAAAAGGCCTTGATAGCTTTGTTTAAAATTTCATCTGTTTTCCCACTGTGCATCATTTTGATAATTTGCAGACAGGATTGCCAGTGTGTGATCTGTGCACTGCACTTGTTGGTTTGCAACGTCCAAACCTTTAAAATAAAAAGGTTTCCCTACATAGTCTGCACCCACCTTATAGTCCAGTAGAAGAAAGTGCAACTGAACTTCCCGAAGGCATTTGCCTCCTATGTTCCAGGGAAGCCGCCCAAAAGAACATACCTTATTCATAGATGTCAATTCTTTTATTGCGATAGCAATTATATGGACACTTCAACCGGATTTCTGCCGTCGGCTTCGCCGTCGCCGTGAGGTTCCGTATAGATTCCAAGGGCGATAAAATCGTCGTCGCGCGCCGTATGCGCGAGCGAAAGCGCGCGGGGGACGCGCGCTATCACGGAGGGCGAACGCACGGCGGAAAGCAAACTCGACCGTCTCGCGAAAGGCCGTTGGGGTATGGGAGGGAGGGAGGCGGGGCGGCGCTGTGCTCTGGCGCCAAAGGCGTATCTTACCACTCAATCTCCCACGCGAAAGCAAGAAACGGGAAGATGGGGGAGGGGGGAGGGCAGCTTCTCCTCTGCCAACAACTTCTCTGCCCGGCACCGTCTCTAATCTCCACACGGCTCTGACCTTTGTATGGGCTGTGCATTTGCCGCTCAGTTTCCGTTGAAGCGATAGACCGCGCGAACTTGCGCTTGCAGCCAGCGTTTTGACAGTCGTTGGTTGCGGTCATTCAGTGTGAGCTATTCATGTTTGCTTGTGCGCGCTGACACCACGATTGTTAATTCAGTTAGTAAGCCAATGTACCCAAGTTTATGCAGCCGATAAAACTACTATCCCTACTCCGAATAGCGCTCTACTAATTTGCCATCGCAATCGATGCTTCGCCTTTCGGGCAAAACTGCGACATTTTTTTTTTGCTTCTGCTCGGTGTTAAATAATGGGAACCCAGGACCGTGGAGGTAGCATGGGCCTGGCGGTCTGGAGCTTGCCCAGTGATTGTCGGATCACACTGCTGGCACCAGTTGTTACAAACTGTGCACCCAGATGTTCAGGATAGTGCTGCTGATTGCACTTTGCAGTGGCTCGTGAATCCTGAGGGGGCCAGGCAGAAGATACGGCGGCGACGTAAAGAGTAACAAAGAATGTTCGCTTTACATCGTTACGGAGCAGTCGGCTCTACAAGCTTCCTGACGGAGAGCGACAAACACTCTAATTTGCTCAAAAGCTGAAGTCTGTTGGCGAGGGCATCCTTTATAGAGTCTGGAATGCCCTTGCTCAAGAGAAGGAGAGAGCAAACGCTCTCCACGCTGGCGGCCACCACTCGGTATATGGAAGCGTTCAATGAATTTCTTAACCGCCACTGGCTTAGCAGATGGAAAGGCACTGACACACACAGACACTGCCAGCATCTTGCCTGCCAAGGAGGAGGAGGAGGGGCGAATGCACACACAAAGCTTAAATGTCCCGCTTGCTAAAGGGATACAGCACCGTGGGTAAGAAGGCAAGAATGCGCGCAGAAAGGCTTATGCCTTTTTTGTCGTTGGGGCCTCCTAGGTGTTTTCCAACGGTTGCAGGTGGCTTGGCGTATTTAAAATGGCCGGCCTTTCGCCATTGCTTTGGTGGCGCGACACACATTTTTCACCTCACAGGCCAGTCGTAACATTGGTTAGACTAGTTCTTGTGCACGCTCAAGGACACTGAGCTTGAACAACGCCATGAAGGCTCTTTGTCTTTTCAGTGCTATTAGAACTGTTTTTGCGTTTTACGTGTATACGGAGTCAATTATAAATATTTTGCAATATGGCCTTACATATCCAAGATCTGAAATGAAGCTACTTAAGCAGAGCGAGCAGCATTCGCTTGCATATCATGAGTTGCCAGTACAAGTTGAAAATATTGCGCTGTGACTACCATTAGCGCGTCATGAAGCAACCAGCAATGACAGTACCATGCTTCACAATGCGACGCTCATTTCTCTCCTGGTGTGCTTGTATTGAATTGAATTATGGGGTTTTACGAGCCAAAACCACGATTTGACAATGAGGCACAGCGTAGTGGGGGACTCTGGATTAATTCTGACCACCAGGGAATCTTTAACATGCCCCAAATGCGGGTCACGGGCGTTCTTGCACGTTGCGTTCGTCGAAATGTGGCCCCTGCAGCCAGGATTTGATCCCGCGCCTGGTGCGCTTCTGCTTCTCTCGTCCTCTTTCCACTTTCCTCAGTACATGGGACCATACTGTGTGCTGCACCAGGTGACACCTGTCACCACAAGATTGCCCCAGTCAATCCCACCTCGTCATCTCTTGTCCTGTCCAGTGACGTCATTCACATTTCAAGGCTCAAGGTTTAGCACTGCGCTTCTGATGACTCTCTCTAAAGCTCTGGGACAGTGCTTCTGCCGCCTGGGGTAAAGCTACGGAACAGTAATTCCACTGACCACAAGCAGGTGCACCATGTTCGAAAAGATGAAGATATAACCTTGCGCGGGTTGTCCGACGTGCATACGCACTTGCATATACACCTGTTCCCGTGCCTTTTTATATGAAACAATAATTTCGATTATGTTTTCTCAGCTTTGCAAGGCCATAAAGAAAGCAGTACTGACAATATTACAGACAGGCACATTGTTTGATTATTGAGGACAGCTATGATAAATACTTATGCTCGCATACACGAGTTTAAACATGCATGTAAGCAACATACCTGGCACTGCGTAGACACAGCAGAGACGTATATGTGCGGTTCACGCATGTCACACTGTGGCCCTGTTACTTTGGAGGCTTTGGAAACCAGCCCTGTGATTTTCCTGGATTATTGGAAACGAATATGTGTGAGCAGAGGATGCTAAGGTGAGCAAATGAAATGAACAACTAGGTGCAGCAACAAGTGACATCATTGAAGAGGCACAGGCGGTTTCGAGGGCCCATAAAATGCATTATTAAAGCCATTCATTTGAGCGTGAACATAGTGAGGAGGCTGCTTCTGCCTTGCAGTAGTGTCCAAGACTGCTGCATGTCTGAGGTGTACGTGACGAGTGCAGTGCTGTGTTGCTTGCCAACAGCCCATTGGACAGGAAAGGTAAACTTGTCAATAGTGTGCACACTTATTTTGGGAAACTGGCATAATAGATGTGCTGCGAGTACAATATGTGACTGTCTTTCATCTTCCTCATCTGTCCATGTTATCTTGAGGAAGTCACCCCCCCCATATAAATGTGTATTTACAATATTTACAAGAAAGGCAACAATACATAAACAAGATGGCTGGCGAGACCGAGTCTACCTCTACACGTTAAATCGCCTTCTGACTGGCACCACTCTTGCTAGCGCCGTAACAATATCATCATTGGGCATATCTGTAAAGTGCATGTTGCGTTGTCATAACTCGAGCTGGGTGAGAATCAAGTGATTTGTTAAATGTACGACATTGTTAAATGTAAGTGCAATGGTGGGACAATTGTACAAGTGGGACAGTTCTTAGAAACTGCAGAACGTGCCCATCTACCTCTACAATGTTGCAAAAACTTGCTTTTTGAACCATGAGCCAGATCTTTCTGACTGGGCAACATTCATGCACCAGCTCCGACTATTTGTGCTGAGGTCGCGAAAAAGCCCGGAGAGCGTATCCAATTTGCTGGAGAACCATGTACTTAGATTCTGGATTTCCTTGCACTGTGCAAGCACATGAACACCACCACAAGTATCAAAAATGTTGGACGCAACATATTATTGAAGGCACAAGCACTGTTACCTTTTATGTCCTTGCTACGCAGCACCTCAGCACCTCTACTACTTCTAAGGAACCACTTTATTCTCTGCCGAGCTCGATCTATGACGATGAAGACGCAACGCGCACTGATGATATGTACAGATGAGGAAGATGAAGGACTGTCACATATTGTGCTTACAATACAGCTAATGTGGTAGTTTCTCAAAAGAAGCGGTCACACCATTGCATTTAAAAATATATGCACAGGAATTCTCGTACGCCTTCCTTGTCCAAGGAACTGCTGGCAAGCACCACAGCGCAGCACCGGTCACGTACATTGCAATTAAATTTTAAAGAATTGAGGAAAGGCCGAGTCAACACAAAAACCACCCGACCCTTGTCAACAAACCTATTGAACTGGTATTACGCTTCAGGTGTTTGCGGACATACATCGGTAAACCAATGACCACGATTCTGACTGGTGTTGTAGAAGTCGCGGGGCGCTTTTTTTCGTCGCGACGATAGATTGATTTTTGTTTACAAGTACTGCTCCAGGAGGGCACATATAACCGGCAAACGGAGGCCTCAGGAGAGCACCTGAGATTATTATCAAGGAGACGGCGCTGGATCTTCAGGGAACCTAAGGGGCAGCGGGGGGATCAAAGCTGGAAGCAGGGCAGTCTGTGGGTCGGGGCCGCTGAGGCCGAAGCGCGCCAGGGGGTGTTCGCATACAAAAGTGCCTGTCTGCGATTTTAACACTCCTCGCACGCGCAGGCCTCGGCGAGCCCCAACTTATGGACCAGTCCGGGTTCTAGCTTTGGTGCCTCCGTTGCCACTTTAGTGTCCTGGAGGCGCCGCCAATAATATGAAATAAAAACACGATTGGAGAAACGTATTTACGCCCAGCCGCTAACTTGCGACGCTACGTTCAGCACTGCCGCGCCTTGTGACTTCTACAACGCATGTGAGAACCTTGCCTATCAATGTTTGGTCTATTTTGTGTAGCGTTCATGCTTAACTTTGTATTGCACTGCAGCTTAGTGAAGCACTACGCTTGCGTGTAGCGTACGTATCTCACCTGATAGTCGATGAACACCCAGGGGTCTTGTACGAGCATCCGCTGAAGAAAAGACTACTACACCTTCACATGTGGTAAAACACATGCCAAACTTGCAAGAACAGACGTAAAATGAACATTCACACTTTAAAATACGAAAAGAATCACTTAGAAGGCGAAAACTATTGAACACCCATTTAAGCGCAAATCCGCCATTGCTGCTGGTGTTGATGTTGATCACGCTGTTCCCTTGCGAGAGAGTCGGCAAGCGCGGGGCAAAGACTGAACGTAGCAAAAAAGAAAGAAAAAAAACGCGGAGAAAACTGTGCCTTAAGTACAAACACGCGAGAAAAATAAAAATCCATCGGGATTCCCTATAACGACGCTGCCAACCCTTCGACCGATGTTTCATGCAGCTTGTGGCATCTGCAGTGCAATGTTTTCATAACACGCAAAAAATTGTATGCTCAAGCTTTACCCACACACACACACACAAATACGAGGTGCATATTCGTAGAACACCAATTCGTGCAGCGAATTGGCGAATTGTGGGTATATGACTGAAAAGAATTGCTACAGTGTGTTTCTACAGCTTCTCAAAAGGAGTTTCAAGTGTTTCCATGTTATGTGAAGGTTATATCTTGACTCAAGCTTTTTTTTGTTCATATTGGTCAATTATGCTTTCAAAACAAATTGTAAATCCCAACGGTTTTGTTTTTACTCAGGGAAGATACAGTTGAGCAACACTTTTGCAACAAACTTTTATTTAAAAGTGGTTAGATGGTAGACACCCTTGCTCATGACAAAACAACTTTCATTCGCTGTGTTCAGACACTTTGTTCAAGTTGCATGTAATGCTTCATCTCCAACCTTTGAGTGGTTCCTTAGAAGCAGTCAATTGTGAAATCTACAGCGAGGTTTTACTTTACACCTCCTCATCTCATAGCACAAGATCTGAAATGCATGGACAAGAGGAATCAGGCCAGCACATATTCACAGAAACAAACACTTCGCAGTGCAGTCAACAAATCAATTACAATTACAGTAAAAACTGTGTCAGCCACGTAATATGAGCAAGCGATAGCTTTTCTTTTCACGGAAAAGCCTCAGTCCCATGCCGACATTAACACTTATGGTGGTTGTCAAAGCAGTGGTCATCATTGGCAATATTTGAAAGCTTTCATAAAGGAGTAGTTATCACAAGGGAAGTGGAAACTAGCACAGCTTGTAAACAGCACGTTGCAGTGCTAAATTTATGCTGGTTATTGACAGTAATAAATAGTATGACCATTAGAACTGTTAAACAAGACAGGATAGGAATAAACTTTATTTGTCCAACAGTTATGGCTGTTTATGAACAAGACAGAAGCTCACAGTAATATGAAGGCTTAAAGTGATAAACAGTATTTGGAAGAGGAATGTAGCTGGAGCGAACACTTCAACAAAGATTTGTGTCTTCGTCAGTGTCGCAAACTCAGCAGAGTTTATGTACGCTTAGCTCACTCTCCTGCACCCTCAATGTGGGATGACGAGGAGAATAAGTTAGTGCGTCGAGTGAGGAAAGTTGAAGTGTAGGAAAGACATGGGGAGACAGCGAAGGAGAAGGTAGGGGTACTATTGTAGGTTATTCTTCCAAGAAGTAGTAACGATAAAAAAGGAAAAAACATTTAAACATGTATAAGCAAGCATTGCCAATTATTATGCCTACTCAAGTTAGAGATGCCCCCCCCCACCATAAGAGATGCTATATATAACCGATTTAATATATAAAGTGGCCTAAAGTTTTCTGCATAGTCTTCTCAATCATTATGACACCTGTCTGCAGAAGATTTAACTGAGTGCTCACGACCAGAGCAAATTTTCCACAGACTGCATACAACTCCACAGCAGGCACCCTCTATTTTTTGGAATCTGAAAAGTGAAAGATTATTCAAATAGGCAGTGAAAAAAATCACACTGAACACAAAATCTAGATCTAATTATGAGGCATGCCGTGGTGTGGGACTCTGGCATTAATTTTGACCACCCGGGGTTCTGTAACGTGCACGTGATTCTAAATACACAAGTGTTTTGTTGCATTTCACTACCACTGAAATGCAGCCACCTTGGCTAGGATTGAACCCGCAAGCTCAAGCTCAGGTATGCAACACCATAACCACTGCGCTAAGAAGCATTACACGAATTTGTAAGTTGCAAAACACCTTGGAGGCTTTCGCACACTGAAACATTGCACGCCATAAAATGCACTTCCTTACATTTATTTACACAGTACAGACATACTTACCAGCGGCTCATATGACAAACATGGAGGCACCTCTCGTGCTCTAACACACGTACCATCCAGCAGCTGCCACGTAGCCACATACCAGAGACAAGCTCTGGGTCTGTACCTACTGTCACAGAACACTTACCAGCAGCTCATATGACAAGCATGGAGGCATCTCTCGTGCTCTAACACACATACCATCCAGCTGTGACATATGGCTGCACACCACAGACAAGAACAGATGGTCACGACTTGTTAGCATGCGAGCCTTCAACCTGCTTCAATAAGGCATGACAGCACAACACTACTGCACCACTTCTCTCTTCCTCACTGCACTGCAGGCTTGTTACCAGTAATCGTGCCCTGCTGACGTGGTTATCTCTTCAGTTTCTATGTTGCTGTCCATAAGCTGCAGTTTAAGGACTTCCTTTTGAGCTTCAGTGGGCCTTGAAAGGCTAGATGATGGCTGGGACAATCTAGGGTTTCTTGTAGAGTGAAATCTTAATTGGTGCACAACTTTTTTGTTGGCCGGTTCATTCGAATCGTCTGGCATCTTTCTTTTTCGGTCACTTTCAACAAGCGCGAAGACTGGCTCAAACAACTTGTTTGCCTTTTTAGCTACTTCCTCGGAGACTTCACCATCTGATATTGCTTGTCTGACTGACTCCATTTTCGCTGTAAAGAGTGCCGAGCTTGACACTGCTTTGGCTGCCTCCAGCCTTGTTATACTCTGCACAAGGTGCAGTGCCTGGTTTGCGTCGCATGATTCTTCGGGTGAGCTCTCATGGCTCTTGTCACTGCTGATTGGATTAGCGATGACCACACAGTGAATGTGCTTGCACACTGTGCAGTGTACAAGATGGTCATTGCAAGTGCACGTGTAAGTATGCACACACACTGCGCATTCCTTGCACCTCAAATGGCAGCAAGCACCATCTCCCACTTTTGACAATTTATACGAGAGCCCTTTAATAGACTGAGATGGCACAGTCCATGTGCCATCTTCGTTTAATTTGGCACATGCTGCCATGTCACTGCCAGACCTGTGGTTCTTCGCAATTGTGCTCAACTTCTTACCCTTTGCCCCTTTTATCATCCAGATTGCTCTCTTCATTAAAAATGATATGTCAAGTTCATGAGGGCGGAAATTAGTTTGTCAACACGCTTGTTCTGCTTTCCCTCCAGCATACTATGCTTTAACGTCCTGTGCATGCTCTCAAGGTGCATGTTTGTGTTGACACCTGCATCAATCCTAAAGCAATAGGCCCACTCTTGTGGCCTAACTGCATAGTGGTCTTTGAAGTACTTCACAAAGTCCTTCAGTTTTTCTTTCTCATCGGCAAGGAATTTTTCAAGGTAGTCTTTAAATTCCTTTTCCTCAGGTAATTCTAAAAGTAGCCGCACCCTATGGTAGGCAAATGGCCTCAGCTGCTTCTCCACACACTCATGTATCTTCTTACGCCAATTCTTATCCACATGCCAGGCACAGAGAAGTTTCTGTTTGGGGGCACCCATGATGGTGGACCATGCCTTGTAGAATTGCGAGGCATCATCAGACATAAATGTCTTCGCAGCCACTTTTTTGCCCATGGCAGACTCCAGACATTTAAAGAATGCTGTAAGAGTTAGCTCATTCATGCGGTTGCAGATGAAATAAGCTACAGGTACACCTGATCTTACTTCATCTAGCACCAGAAGAGTGTTCAGCTCAAACTGGTACCCTGTAGTGCCATGTGTGGAGTCAAGACATACAGTTCCTGCAGGGCCCAATTCTTCTAGTAGCTCCCTCTGAGGCTCTGTCATCAGAACAAGAGCAAAATCTGCTGAAGAAAATGTACCACTTGGGTCTACTGCACCTTGTGCCTTGTACAGGCGGACAAGTGCTTCACCTTTTTCTTTCATTGCAAGCACCCACGTGTCTACACTGACAGCATCATTAGCATGACAACGCTCAGGAGCAGCAATGCTAAACTGCCGTTTGATGTTATGAAAGCTCGAGCGCTCTGCCAAATGCATTGGCCTCAGCTTGGCTGCAACAGATGTTCTTATTCGTTTTAGGATGGTTTTCATGGGCACACCTCGTTCTAGGTCCTCTGCTATGCTGATCTTTTCCTTGTCACTCATTCTCAAGTGCTGAATTTCTGCTTTATGACCATAATGGATTCTTTGATACCTGACTTTTATGGTGGTGCCTTCAGGTGTCCGACTCCGAGTGCTGTCCTCCTTTGTGACAGTAATAAATGAAAGACACACCTTACCAGACCTGCAGCTTCCCTGACTTTTCTCCCGACGGTCACCATGACCTTCCTTTTTCCTCGCCTCGCCTGACCTATTACAGTAATAGTGAATCCTTGTATCTCCACTGGCCAGCTTTTTGGCACCCCTTGGCAAAATGAACCAGCAGTTCTGGCTAGCCTCTTCTCTTGCTTTCCATTCATGAAATTCTTTAATAAAAGCACAAAATAGCATTAGATAGAAGTACTTTGGGGAGAGAGTGATGTAAACCAAAATAATCACTTCGAAGGCCTTGGGCATGGGCAAATGTAGCATTTATTTTAATCCCTCATCTTCAACTTCACCCTGTTCAAATTTGAGTTAAAATTGAATTTAATATTGCAATGCATCATGACTTCAGAAAATTTACCATAGTAGTCCTGTTTTAATAAGAAACAAATATGAAACAAATCTATCCTCGCTCCTTCCTCAATATTGTATCAGATTGTACGTCCACCAAAATGCAATTATGATGAGACAAAGACGAATTGATGGTACATGGTGCAAACTTCGTTTTGAAGCAACAACAACGTCCGAACAGCGCGAATCCCTTCTCTCAGTGAAAACAATAATGATTGCAGAAACGTTAGGTTCCACGCTATTCTACATGAAATACACCAGTGCACTTTTTTTAATTAGATCTCATCAATGTCACATTTCTTGAACACTTTTACAAATAATCACTTGTTTTGGAAACGGCAGAAATAGATTTGCTTTGCTTCTCTCTTAACGCAAAAGACTCTAGCATGTGAATTTCACATAGTATGCAAGATGGTCACGGCATTGACAAATGTACGAGCTTTGCACAAAAGCCGGAATTTCAAGTGTGGTCCAGACTCTGCCGCAATGCGACCTGCACTGAGGCGAAGGCTAGGCCATGCACGCCATGTACGTGGTGCAGAGCAACGTCAGAACGCAGAGCTAATTCCTCCTCTCGCTTAAGAAAAAAAAAAGATTGTGCGCGCATCAAACTTCGCTCTCTTCTATGAAATGCACTATTAAAGAATTTTCCCACAATACGCCGGGCGACCATGAGCTGCTGACAACTGTACGTGCTGTTCACGAATGTTGTAAGCAGACCATGCCAAACGTATGTAGTGTACCGCGGAAATCGCGCACACATAACTAGCTGAATTGGACAAACAAAATTTATATTTAATGAGAATACAAACTTCTAAATACACCATGGGAATTGATTAGGCACCTGCGCAAAAGCTGTTCTTCGCGAAACAGTGAGAGAAAGCAAAACCGCGAGGCATAAGCAATTGCTTTTTGGGGCATATAGCGCAACAAGAAATTTAAAAAAATTAACTGTTTCTCACCCTTATCGTTCCGGAACACCATGTGCGCGTACTCAGCGTCGAAGTTGTGCGCAGCGATGTGGTGCTCCGAATACTTCTCCATTGTAGGCACGGCGCTGCCACATACGTCGCATTTCATCAATTTCTTGACATCCACGGCCACTTTGTGGATGTTCCTGATGTGTTGCAGCATGTTCTTCCTCTGGGTGAATAGTGTGCTGCAAAATTCACAGCGACGATCGTCATCGCCGATGGCAGCTCGATAACAGACCTGCGCCATTCCGAAGCGGAGTAGGCAGGAACAAGAGAACGGCGAGCAGTCGTATTTATAGATGCCATTGCGGCGTTGCAAGCACGTGGTTTCGTGTCGCTGCGAGCACATGGGTCGTTGAGTGGCCCACAACACAGGGAAAGAACCTCCCTAATCACGTGACACACTAGGTACTTTGTGGCGCTTTAGGGGCAGTTGGAGACCAACTTAGGGAACCAACATCCGGGAACGCAGGGTCACGTGGGTGCTGCCTTCTATTGTTCACCGGGTCCAGCCGAGCTGCGGCGAAAGCGCGAGACTAAATACCGACCGCAACATCGCCCAAAGTTAGCGGTATAAAAAACACTATGCTGGCAACTCTGGGCTGCTCACCAAAACTAGCTCTTTCATGTACCCAGAATGGACGCCGAAATTCCCTAGTCAAGTCGACCAGTTGAACAGGCGAACTGAAACCCGCTGTGCATACTTTTTCGCTGCTGCTCATGTGATTAATTATGGACCCGCCTATGCGCATTGTTCTGTTTATAATATTTTATGTGTTTGTTTGTTTTAGCCAGGATAGCGTTATCTCGCGAGCGCTCACATGAATTCACGGGAAGATTGTCAAGACTGTCAACAACTTCATTTTCGGCGATGCCTTATGGTCTTGTGTGGCAGTGCGATCATTTGGATGAATCGTCTTGGTGGCGACGATTGTTGGCCCTTTTTGTGTATGTAAGTGGTCGATTGTGCGCGATAAGGAATCGGTTATTCGCATTAACCTGTGTGTGTGTGTGTTTATTTGACAAGAAATTTAGTTCGCTCCGCGGTGAAGCTTCAGGTTCTTTCTGTGTTCTCAAATTGCGCAATCTGTTCACATCTGTGCACCCACTAACCTCATGATTCCAAAAAGTCGCGTTAGAAACATGATCTTTTCGTTTTCTTGAACCAGTGAGCTGTTGCAGTAAGGCGACTGTTGCAATGCACCTGTAGATCGTCAGCGCGTTTGTCAACGCAGGTTAGGCTGACTTTATTTTAACTTGTGAATCGATAAGTCGTGCGGTCTGTGCCGCTATGAGATGCAGAATATGCCAAGGCACAAACGGAACCGAGATCGAGTTTTCTCAGACGTGCAAAATTTTTACAATAATCGGGAATTCAGGTCAGCCTGTTACCTGGAACCATGCAGTGCTGATGACATGCTGATTGCAAAATAAACTGCACCACCATAAGTTTAGTAACTGCCTTGCGGAATAGATAGCATTACATTTGCTAAATGTGTTGAGCATCGATCGACAAGATCGAAGGACCTACAGAACGCTGATTTGCGCTCGGCAAGATATGTCAAGGACGGGTGTGCTGGGCCAGGGAAGCTAAGAAACCGCCACAACAAACGGGAGGGCAGGTAGGTGAATGGCCTCGAAGTCCACGCAGAAAGAAATATAGGAATGCTAGGCGCCGCTACGCTGTTCAACAATCAGGTGAATGTTGAAGAGTGCGACAGTGACTAACGTAACAGAAAATAAATTTAATAATGGGGGGAGGGGGGGCGCATAAAAGGCGTCAAGAACGAGTCGAAAGCGCGTCTACACCGACGGCTCAACATCAGACGGTTGTGGCCAGTCGCCTAGCCCGTCGTAACACCTGCTAACTTAGATTTCTCATAAATAAATGAAACACAGTTTCATTTATTTATTAACTTTCTCTTCAGAATTAGCTTGCGCCTACGTTCATCTTCTGCTTGCACACACGTTGAAATCTGGCGCACGCACGGACGACGACGGGGAGGCGATAAAGGCGAGCGCGGCACGCAGCCGCGTGACTTCACTAGGGACATCTCCGCCTCGCAAATCTAGGGAACCGCACAAGACGAGATCTGGCAACACTGGTGTGTTCTGGTGGGGATTTAGTCGCTCCCGCGGCGAAACGCATGTGTGTAAGCTGCCTACTTTTTTCCGCCCGCCAGAGCTCTCCGCTTTGCCGCAGCCATGGAGGAAGGAAAAAAACTAGGAGGGAGCGTCACGTGACAATCTTGAAGCCTAGTCATAAAAAATTTAGAGGAATGGGACGATGGGAAATAGGCCCTCACGTGATAGGCAAGCGGTAGATTTTACTCGGCTCGCTTCGGTGGCTTCGGTTTCGTCTGCTGCGGGGGTTTCGGAATATGCGCACATACTCGGCGTGGCAAACGCGCGCCGAGGTTAGTGAAGGAATTCGAGTGTGTGAAGCAGTTGAGTCTCGCCGCCTAATTAGCAGACAGGCGCCAAGGCTGTTGCGAACGAAGGCGTCGGTTAACCGGCATTGCGCCGAACAACCCGGGAGGACCACCTCAAGGACGACTGGTTGCGTTTCGGTGTGGTTTCTGTGAAACGAGGGAACCTTTCGCCCTGCAAACGTGTGAAGGCAACCAAGCCGCCCTTCCGACGACGATTCGTTGCGTTTGACGACGTCTTCTGGGAAACAATGATGCCTTTCGCCCCCGCAAAATGTGCACGCGATTAAGCGAGCGTACAGGGTCCGAAGCGACTGTCCCTACGGGAAAAAAATGCGTCCCGTCTTGTACCCAAGAATGGACTGGCGAGCCGGAGACTCCGAACATATTTAGGGCCGTGCCGGCCCGTAGCGCAGTCGACACTGTTGTTCGAGATCTGCTCAAAGTCTTCGGCCTCTTAGCAGACCGCGAGAACTCCCGTCAGCAGTAGGCGCTCCTGCGTGATGAAGTGTTTTGTGCCAGGATGCCCTAATCGAACAGAAAATCGGCGCGATGGCCTGTCCTTCCATAGGTAAGCACAATGAACGTTTCTTTTATTTATGAAAATGGAACTGCAATATTCGCGATCGTTAGTGACTACGTGCTCGTGTGAATTATAACTGACGAAATAGTGGTGCAATTTTATGCAAGCCATTTTTTTCAACTTCGCCATAATTCCCACTAAGTTTTGAACGTTTATTTCTCCTTAAAGTACTTTTATCAGCTAGCCTACACTCCTAAAAAGCCCACGATGTGAAGCTATTTATTGTCGAAGAATTACATTTCCTGCTATAAAAATTATTGACTGAATTTTGTATGTATTTCTTGTGGCTGAAAACAATCAAAATTGCAATAAAACTAATTAATTGAAGAAACCATGAAAGATTAGTCTTCACATAACCTACCAAGTTTTGCAATAGTCGCCAAGAACAATAATTTTGTAGAGAATATTCTGCTCGTAGTAACTCGGCTTGTACGTGAGTGCAAAGTTCAAACATCATGTTGCAAAGTTCAATCACTCCCCATGTTGAGGCTAAATATCATTTTCTTTTTTTTCAGAAGATATGATGTTGGTTGACATATTTTAAACAACAGGTAAATAACAGTTGAGATGAAATAACGCAGTTTTACTTTAAATTACAGGAGTGAACATCATTTTCATTCATTTATTAGTAGTACCCTGAAGGCCTGGAGGCATTACAGAGGGGGCATTACATTACATGTATGTGTTACAGCTATATCTTTGATATTTTTGTGTGAAACATGCACTGCAAAGTTACTAAAGCTCCATTTCCCCCGAGATTCAATTAGCTGTATTGTGGGCGTTTATTACGCAGACGATAAAGAAAAAACAGCGTTTGCCACCCCTGATGGACTTTACGAATTCAACGTCATGCCTTTCGGGCTATGCAATGCACCTGCGACTTTTGAACGCATGATTGATACCGTGCTGCGTGGCCTGAAATGGAAAACTTGCCTCTGCTACCTGGATGACATTGTCGTCTTTTCATCCACGTTTCCTCAGCACCTGCAACGCTTAGATGAAGTTCTGACGTGCCTTGGCGACGCTGGTCTTCAGCTCAACACGAAGAAATGCCATTTCGCCAGCAGATCTATTAAGGTCCTGGGGCATGTCGTGAGCAAGGAGGGCATACGTCCTGACCCTGACAAGATTGCTGCGGTCCTTCGCTTCCCTCGCCCAGAAAAGCCTAAAGACTTGCGAAGCTTCCTTGGCCTCGCTTCTTATTTCCGTCGCTTTATACGGAACTTTGCCTCCATCGCTGCGCCACTACACAAACTACTTGCTTCCGGTGTACCCTTTCACTGGTCTCAAGATTGTGAAGCAGCCTTTGACATGTTGAAGGGCGCCCTCACGTCTGAACCTGTGCTTTGCCATTTTGATGAGACTGCACCGACTCTCTTGCACACAGACGCTAGCGGCCACGGCATCGGTGCCATTCTTCTGCAACGCAACAACTCTTCGCACGAGAGAGTCGTTGCATACGCCAGCCGCGTACTCACCGATGCCGAGAAGAACTATACAATAACTGAGCAGGAGTGCCTGGCGATTGTTTGGTCCGTACAGAAGTTTCGTCCCTATTTGCACGGGCGTCATTTTACAATTGTTACGGACCACCACGCATTATGCTGGCTCTCCACTCTCAAGAACTTGACTGGACGGCTGGGTCGCTGGGTTCTCCGCCTGCAAGAATATGACTTTGACATTATTCATAAGTCAGGCAAAAAACTCCAAGATGCTGACGCTCTTTCTCGTTGCCCGCTTCCTGCGCACCCACTTGACACCTCGGCAACTGCGTCGCAAAGCAGCTCTTCGGATGTCACTTCTGCGCCGGTTTCCTCTCTAGCCACCATAGACCGCCTTTCTCCGGACGACGATCAAACATTTGCATTTCGCCAAAGGGCTGACCCATATTGTCGGCGTATGATAGACCACCTCTCTGGCGCTTCTCGCCCACCTAACGCGCGGCTTCGACGCCAACTCGCACAATTCAAGCTGAACAATCACGTGCTGTATCTGCGCATTTACCACCTTGACGGTCAACGCTGGGTGCCCGTTCTACCACGCTCTCTTCGAGCCCATGTCCTCAAAGCATTCCACGATGACATGACTGCTGGCCATCTCGGTTTCCACAAAACCTACGATCGCATTCGAAGCCGTTACTATTGGCCTGGCCTTTCTACTAGTGTGGCGAGATACGTCGGTTCCTGTTCTCCGTGTCAGCGTCGCAAACTCCCAACCTCTGCTCCTGCCGGCGAATTACTGCCTATTCCGTGTCCTGACGCACCATTTGAGGTTGTTGGTATCGACCTTTACGGGCCCCTTCCTGTTACTGCAGCTGGATATCGGTGGATAGTGACCGCCATCGACCACCTGACGCGCTACGCTGAGACAACATCAGTGATCACTGGCTCAGCTTCGGAGGTTGCCGACTTCGTCCTTCAAGCTATAATTCTGCGCCATGGTGCTCCTCGAGTACTGCTCAGCGACCGTGGAAAGGTCTTTCTCTCGCAACTTTTAAACGAAGTCCTGCGCGCCTCTGGTACCACCCACAAAACAGCGTCGAGTTACCATCCACAGACTAACGGCTTGACAGAGCGATTTCATCGCACGCTTGCCGACATGATCGCCGTATATATTCAGCCTGATCACAAGAATTGGGACAAAATTCTACCTTTCGTCACTTTTGCCTACAACACGGCCGTTCAGCGTACCACCAGCTACTCGCCATTTTACTTAGTTTACGGACGGTCGCCTACTTCCCTTCTAGACGTTTCTTTCTTCGATGCTCCTGTCAATCCATCTGCATCGTCTAGCGAAGAATTCCTTTCACGACTCGCCCAGTGTCGCCAGCGTGCTCGCGTCAACACGGCGGCCAGGAAACACGACCGGAAGATCATTTATGACACCCTCCATCGCGTTGTGTCCTTCCGACCTGGTGACGAAATACTTCTATTGACGCCCCTTCGCACGCCTGGTTTGTGCGACAAGTTCCAGCCGCGTTTCATCGGGCCCTACATCGTCCTGGAGCAGACATCACCCGTCAATTATCGCGTGACTCCTGTTATCGCGTGACCGCCGTTGTCGCAGCACCGAGGTCGTTCATGTCTCCCGCATGAAACCGTTCACGCGGCGGTCTTCGTCGCCTTGACTTGCGGCCAGGATGGCCGCTTCCACGTGGGGGGGAAATTAGTGTGGGCGTTTATTACGCACGTCTTCTTCATCTGTATATTATCATCATCATCCTACGTTGCGCGATCCTCATCTTCAGTTGTGTGATCATCATCATCGGGTGTGTGCTTTTGCTGGTTCGCTGCCGAGTACTCGGGCCGAATAAACGTCGTGCCAACAGAGACGCCATAGTATGTGTATTTTACAAGCACACTTAGATCAAAGATAGTTTTCTACACAAGGGGATGCGGTGTGTAGGGAAAGCATGCACAGATCATGTGAGGTCTTTTGCATGACTCTGCAAAGGTTGTGTAAATGCATTCCACAGCAAATGTTATTGTTGGACCTTAAAAATATCTGGTGGGTTATTCTTTAACTGCAGACGCTTGCAAAGGACGATGCCACAGCAATGAGTCAACCTTAAAGTGAAGCAGCTACATCCACGGGAACATAACAGCATCAAGTTGAGCCAGTAAGTTGGTGCACAGCTGTATGCAGCCATAATGCATGTTTCCAGTTTGATCATACCTTTTTCATGAATGTGGTAGATGTCCCCCACCATTCCTGAAGTGAAATATGCTTTTCTTATATTCAGGCAGGTCTCTCTCAAGCCACAATGGATATGGACATCTCTGAGGGCTTGTCTGATTGATGTGCTAGCAGAGGGCACTGCTACATCTGCTAGCGCGTCCTTGACTGATTCAGACATCGCTGATGAGCCTTCCGAAATCCAACATGTCCTGGCATGTTTGATTGTCGTAATGATCACAGAGCTTGCTTAAGACATTTTCTCACATGTGTGCCTTGGTTGATTCATGTTCTGATCTGCTTTGCAAAAATCTGGTGTTTCCCTTTAATATACATTTTGGATTTCACCTTTAAAGTAATTATTTAAGTTTCAAAAATGCATATGAGACTGTCATACAGCTTTTTGTAAGATGTTTTCGACAGATTTAAAGGATCTATTAGTAATGCTCAGAATGAAGAGAAAGATAGAACTGTTCAACCTATCATTGGCTACATTACAGCCCTTTTTGACACAGGTGACAAGCATACTGCGTTCAAATTTCATTGTTAACACTGGCAAAAGCAAGTACTAATGAATGAAAGCCATATATGTATGCTACATCATAATCTCATTTTAGTCAATCTAGGATAAGTACAAGATAAGGAAAATAAAACAAACTGCAGCAAAGCAGTGTTATGTAAGATGAAAAACCACTTTTTTCAGTAAAGTTGGAATAAGGAAAACACACTCCTTCTCTGAATTATACTTCAGCCATGTCCTCTCATTACACACATAATTAACACCCTTGCTAGGCTCCAACATTTACAACAGTAATCAAATTTATAACATGCCAACTGTGCTGGTAAGCTTTATCAACATTTTTTGGGACAGTAGATAAAAAATACAGTATATAGCCACAGCCGCTGATCTCCCTAACAATGTCCTGCTTGCTGGTAATTATTGTGCTTAAATTTTAAATGAAGGCAATGGTGTCGCTATTAGTCCCAGGTTTTAGCTTCAACTGTGCATCTGGTGTTTCGTTTGCACGGTCAGCAATTTCAAGTTATGTTGCAGTAAGCAGTCCCTCCTCATTGCACTTGGTGTATTTTGTCCAGTCTCCCAGTCCAAGGCCCTCCAGGACGCTCAAGGGTGAAGCTTCTGCAGCACTACCTACACACAACCCAGCGACACCTCGAACAGCAAGTCATACTATGGTGAGGATAATACTCGACCACTACAATTTTTACATACTTGTTTCCTTAGGTAGCTGCAAGTGAAGTGGCGTATATTTTCGTGGCAACTTTTTAATAGCTCAATCATAATAAATGTCACTCAGTGAACTGCACTTGGACACTAACATTTATGATCATGGGAACCATCTAATTAAATACTGAAACATTCATATTCGTCCGCAGCGGTATGAGTTTCCTCAGGATTTGCATTAAACACCAATTAGCGGCCAATAATCCTTTTTCAATTTCTCTTTTCCATTCAAATGACACAATAACTAGAAGACCAACAGGTTTTTCACAATTTCCTATGCTCTTTATATGTTCGATCGGTCACAATGAGCCGTGATACATGAGCTCAGTATATTTTGCCCACTCAGACTAAAAGGCTTCTTTAAAACATCTCTCATTGAACTATGCTACATTGGCCTCTTCTGTGTTAGTTGTTTTGTACTTCTACCTTTCCTGCCTGGGCCCAGATGGGCCTGCAGTATTTAGCAAATAAATAAACAAACAAAATTAAGTGGCACTAGCAAGCTCGTGTGGATGGCAGTTTTATGCCCCCACAGTTTTTAAGTTCACAAAAGTGTAAACGGAAACCGTCGTGAGCAATGTAATGACCTAAAATTAAGCATTATATTCTTCATAGCTTGCACAAGAGTGTATGCCACAACAATTAATTTGTTCTGCGTACGTGCTTTGTGTCATGTTGGTCGCTCATGCACCTGTTACAGCGCGTGATATTTTGCAGCCACAGCCAGCAGAAGACGCACCTGAAAAGGCCTTTCTGTGGCACGAAGTATGGCGTTACACAATTACAAACTGCGACCAAGAAGATGAAGACTCTACGGCAATCCCATCAACAGCTTTTTCAAAAGGTTGCTCATCTCGAAAATGTCATAGATTTATCTGACAATCACATTCTAGGAAATGAGGATGTCACCATATTGCAGAGTCTTGGTGGAGCAAAAAAATACTTGCTCATGCGTCAACTGCCACATAAGTCTGGTGCCAGCAATGTCACCCGCTTACTCGCCAGAGCTCAGCCCATTTGCACTGACTTTGCATTTTTATTCCCCTAGAGCATACAGATATGTACGAGCTGTTTTCAACACATGCCTCCCGCATCCAAAGACACTGTGTAAATGATATCAATCCATTGATAGGGCTGCTGACTTTTCAAAAGAGGCAATGACTGCATTGGCTATCAAGGTAAAGCACGGCTCTCCACATTATGCAATCTGGTTGTGGATGAGATGGCCATTCAAAGAAGTAGTGTGGGATGGGAAAAGCTTCCATGGATATGTTGACATGGGCATTGATGTCAATGATGACAGCTTTCCAGTTGCCTAAGATGCATTTGTTTTAATGCTTGTTGCAATCAATGGCAGATGGAAGCTGCCGATTGGCTACTTTCTAGTGCATGGCCTTGGTGGTGAGCAGAGGTGCAATTTGGTGCTGCAAGCTGCTAGCTTCACTCACGAAAAAGGTGCACACATTGTGAGTTTGACCTGCGATGGCGCTGCAGCGAATTTGTCATTGCTGCACAGCCTTGGCTGCAAGATGGACCTGACTGAGCTGGATGCTTCTTTTACACATCCAGTGACAAAAAAAGCTTTTCTTTGCCATGTTGGATCCCTGTCACATGTTGAAGCTACTGCGGCACACCCTGTTTGATAAAAAGGCTATTGTGATACGAACAAACAAAATAAATAAACAAACATATTGTTGAAACACATTGATGAGCTGCATGAAATCCAGTACACAGAGGGCCTACATTTGGCAAACAAACTTAGACAAGCACATATTACCTGGAAAAGCCAGCCCATGAAAGTCTCATTGTTGGCTCAAACGTTTAGTCAATCGGTAGCAGATGCTCTTGGTGACTGCAGAACTCAAAAAAATTCAAAATTTTCAAATTCCTTGCCAACAGAAGAGTTTATCAGACATGTCAACAATGCATTTGACATTTTAAATTGAAGACATCCAAGGCAAGAAGAATAGAAAGGACAGCTGTGTCCTGAAAATGGGGCTCCTGTCACTGCGTATGTTAAAGAACTTATGGCCTACTTTTGCTCGCTTAGGGAGTCTGCAGCTGGTAAACTAATGACAGGGACCAACCAAAAGACATGCTTCATTTGCTTTGTGGTGTGCTTAGACAACCGTCCATACGACCACTTGGTTACAGAAAATGGCCTATTGGCATATCTTCCGACTTCCAAGCTCAGTCAGGGCCACCTTGAGTTACTTTTTTGCTGCAATAAAATCATTTGGGGGCTACAATGACGACCCAACAGCAAAGCAGTTTGCAGCAGCATTGAAGCGTCTGATAGTTCGTAATGAGGTCAAGGACATTGATGGCGGAAATTGCTTTCTATTGGAACACATCGAAATTCTCTTTGTACGCTCCTCTGAAAAAGCCATACTCCATCGATGTAATTAACCTCACTGCCCCTCAGAGAAGCCCTGCAGCCAGTGAACCACTCGCAGAAGCAATTTTACAGGATCATGGTTACTCTGCTGACACAGGCAATGTGTCTGAGCTTCGGTGCCTGCGGCTCGCAGTACTGGAAGAATTGCTACACAAGTTTTCTCGTGGGTGAATTATGTTCATGATGGTCCACACAATTAATTCCTTTATCCATCAACTTCAGCTGTCCCACCAGGTTTTATGTTAAGGCATTTATTTGTTTTTGAGTGACTTTGTAAAGTGCATATATTGTTCAAGAGCGTTGTATGCAGATGTCAAACTTTTATAGAGAGAAAATGTGATACCTTATTGTGAATTCTGCAAGTACATGTTTGTTGTCTTGCTGAATGCTGTAGCTTGAATCGCCTGCATGCAAATTATGCTTAAACAATTGTTCTGTTCAGCCCAAGCTAAACAGTGTGGACAATGACGGTAGGTTAGCTGGCCTACCTTTCACTAGAGCAAACTGTGTGATGACATGGACATGCTGTGAATGCTCTCAATGGATTATGTGTGAGCTAGGTATACGCTTGAGGATGACAATGTTTTTTTAATTTTTATCCTGTATGTCTTTTACCTGACTTTTGTGGAAATTTGCCACTGCCACCTGGAATACCGTTGGTGTTACTATTTAAATAATTTAGTGTGCTCACTGTGTTCACTTGCTTTACAATAGCCTTTTATGATGCCAGATTCACTGTAACCACAAACATTTGGTGCATACCACTCAATGAGTGTTTTAAATACCATGAAATATTCATTCATTTGAGGTTCACAACGTAATAGAGCCATCGCGTCCTAATTGCGGTGTGTTGGCTCAGCTTCGACGGTGCTAACTTTTTGTAGGTATGTGATACAACATAAGCTTTGTTGTAGATTTTACTTGCAGCAAAATGCATTGTATTTTAATGTTGACATACTTACTTTGTGGGTCTGACCTCACATCAATTGTTTCAACTTTGACTTTGTGAACTACCACTCTTTTTTAATTTCTGCATATGTATTGCTTACTTTTCTGACAAGCACAATCACCGAAGCCTTTCGATATTTGTGAGGACAGCGCAGATATAAATTTTATACAGTTATAACCCTGTATTGCATACAAGGCATTGTAAGCAAAACTGCAGCTACATTCAAGGACAGCTGATCCCATTGACCAGTTTTATTAAAGGTATATCAATACTACGTGTGATATAGTTAACTTTGTATAACATTATTATACAAATGCCCTGTGGCATACAAGTATGCTAATACTGATACCGAAGAGCAGTGGCACAATAAGTTTTCCTACTTGCTGTTTATAATTTTCTTTCGTGTATTGTCTTTGCAATGTACTTCATTTAAATTATAAATGTGGCTTCCTTCTGTATTTGTGTGAAATCTTCTGGCTTCTATAGGTGCAATAAACGCCGAATAAAGAATGAAACAATTACTGTTGTCTTAAAAATGTGCTTTCCATAGTACAAGTACACCAGCAACACAATGAATCCACAAGTGCAAATGAATGCTGCCATTTTTCCCTTGCCGCTATGTATTCAGTTTTCCTGCCGTTTCACACTAGCAGAGGAAGAAGGGTCCCCCTGGCAGTGTTTGATTCTAGGACATAATTATGCTGTGGGGCTATACTCGCATTCGGAAAAGCTTGAATAAACTCTAGATAGTGCACAAATCCCGTCCATTTGCTTTATTATATAACGAAAATTTATCCCGAGGCGCGTCTCAACAGCGTCGTCGCACCACAGAATCTTGCAAAATAGTACACGTAAATCTGAATAAACGGCGATTACTTCGGCGTTTAGAATGCAGGCTAATGCTATTTATTTCTCTCAAAATAAAACACGCACATCAGCCTTTTATTAAGCGAAAATGCGACAAAAAAAAGTGTCCCTCAAGACATCTCGTTTCTTTCTAGGTGCAAGACAGCGGGACGAAAAATTAGCAAGATAATACGCACCACAGCTTAAGATGCACAACGGCTGATTTGACGAAACTTGAGTACGTAGGAAAAATAGACCACACTCGGGCATCTGGACGGGTGTGGTTGCAATTGACGCGAGCGCTGGCAACTCGCCAGCGAGCGCGAACGCTCGCAACTTCACTAACCGCGGTGGTAAGCGCAAGTGACGCCTTGAAAATTTTCTGTCTTCATGAGTCAGACGCCCCAGTCTTGCTCCACGTTTCAAGGCATCGCATTTGAGGCGAAGAACGACGCGCGCAGTAGCAGAAAACCACCACCCGCATGCGGGCCTCCAAGCCAGTGACGGCAGGCGCCACTAAAAGTTACCACGTACCAAACAATCACGAATGTTCCGGCAACCTTGTGGGCCTTTTCTGCCCCATAAGGCACCGCGCAGGGGGCCCCTGAGAGAGGGAGGGGTGGCTTCAGAGGAGGTTGGCTTGCCGAGGCTACGGTGGACCGAGCCTAGCGGAATCACGTGACGCTCCCTCCTAGTATTTTTTACCTCCATGGCCGCAGCCAATCAGAACGCCAGACAACGGTGGCGCTGCATGGTGTATCCGGCGTGAGACCTGCGCGCGGCATGGAGGAAGGAAAAAAACTAGGAGGGAGCGTCACGTGACAATCTTGAAGCCTAGTCATAAAAAATTGGCAATAGCTGCTGACCCGCGCGTGGCACCAGCGAAGTCCAAGTGGAGAGCGCTGCTACCACGCACGGAAGTGACGTCAGAGTTGTGGCCACGTGATCGTGACGTTGTTTAAACAAGTATGGCGTGTTCCGGTTTATAATTTTGCGCGCGATGCAGTGCATGCTGCTGGAGCTGCTTCAATTTTATGGTTTCTTAGTGTAATGTGTGCTAGAATATTCTTCTATCTGGTTGCGTTGGAAGAGCTGGATCGTGTCCGAGCTTGCGATCACGAGCGACACAAGGGCGCAACCCTGGATCAGCTCGATTCTTTACGCCTTGCAGTGCGTTTATGGTTGGTATCGCGTGGTCTTGTGCATTCCGTTTTTCAGTACTGTTGCTCTTGTTTGTTGAATTTGCTGTTGTGAATTAGGCGCATGTGTGCTCCCAGCTAGGCAGCACTTTTTTCTCTGATGGTGTAAAGGTTTAAACTTGTTTTAAACGCTTGTTGCTGCCGTTGCCGGTTAGGTTGGCATCGATCGGGAAACAATTTCGTTTCCTCCTTCGTGAGACTTGTACGTTGCAGATAATGCGCGAGTAAGTGAGCTGTTGTATACTTCTTTATGGCACTCGATGTAGCGTTTACCTCTACTGTTGCTTGCCTTGCATGTTCTGTTTCCCTGTTTATCTCGGATTTTGGTTGCTAGCGAATCACGACTTGCTTGAGCAAGTCTCGCCACAGTTCAAAAAGCACATGTTGAGTAACCCGAATATAAGCGATAAAGACAAATGTTGGGGAACGTGGCCCAGCCGCTGATAGTTCTACTCGGGCCCAATTTTGCTGTAAAGTTTAGCTGACTTGAAGACCAAGAAATTTTCTTAGATTTATTCCAGCTAGCTTGCTAAGCTGCTATCTAGCATTACTTCTTTTGGTGCTATGCGAGGTACTATGCTTGTAGAAATATACCTCGCATCTTGTATGCAAACACGACGTAGGTTTATTGCAGGAACCTGCACTATGTTGTAGATGTAATATGCATGCAAATATGACCGGTGTAGGTTTGCAGGCCCATGTCACTCTCAAGCAAATGGCAAGTTTCCATTGTATGAATCTTCCTGCATTTTGCTGCACTTCACAGGGCTTGTGTGGTTATTCCCTTGATCTGTACAATAGAATGCTGATAAGTCTTGAGCCTTACCCTGATCCTCTTGTCTAACAAAAACGTTTTAGGCATTGCATTAGGACATCTATCTGAGTGACAATGTGACAATTTTTGCCTCTATAACCTTTCTTTTCTCCCATATTTATCAGTAAAGTTGTCAACCACTCGTGACTTCGTTCAGAGTGCCGTGCAGTGACAGAATTTCTCTCGGAAAAGAAAAGCCCGTGAAGAAAAATTTTGAGACTCGATAGGACTTCCTCTTGGGCAAGTTGGTGAAGTCTGCTAAACAATGTTCTTGTGTGCAAAAATATATTTACACAGGAAGAACACATGCACACGAAAGTGCGAACTACCAACTTATTTAATGATTCAAAGGATGGAACATACGGTGCAAATTTTGTGCACACACAAGACATGAATGTTTTGACAGTGCTAGTTTGTCTCGTAATGCTACAAATCGGCCTTAAACAAGTGCATCTCTGGGGAATATAAGGTAATTGAAGTGTTACTAACATGTGCAGGATCTTTCTGATAACGTATGCCTTCATGAGCTCATGTGCTGGTTTGGTGCTGCTTGTGCGGAGGATCATAATGTGCGAAAGCACGGCTCACGTGAGCAGACCTTGCAACGTACGTGGCACCACCCAATTTACTTCAAATAAATTGTTTGAATGAATGCTCCCTCAGATAGTCATTTAAGCATTGGCCCGTTTAGCCCACATAGAACTTGCCACAGCTGAGAGGTATCTCATAGACCACAGCACAGTGCACGAAATGGTTGGCATGATTTTTCATACACCCTTGTCTCGTCGTACGAGAACACATTTGGGCTAATTTTACGGGCATAAAAAAACAACTGGGACATCGTACCTAGCAGGCATGACCTGAAATCTGTGGCTAAATTTGTGTACATATTGTCACGTGCCTTGTGCGAGAACGGGCGACGTGACGTTTATTGAGGGTAGCGGCTCCTGAAAAACACGGTGCTGGGAGCTGGCTATCGAGCGGGCGGAGAAGCACGCGCACTTCTTGTCCGTGCCTGCCTTTTAGCACTGTACCCACTACTGCTCGTGGCAATATGGCAACCTCAGGTCTTGTGGCGTCTGTTCCTGTTACATCTGATTGGCAAGTCCTTGTCAAGCTGCTCTGCAGCTTTCAAAGAATGGATCCGGCCATGGCATGCATGATCTATAGGGTAAACCTGCTTTTAAAAGGCTGTCCATCTGATCTGCCTCATTTTGTTCATCAGTGATAAATTGACAGCTGTTACTGGAGCACCCACTTACTACAGATAGTTCAAGGTGATCCCTTTTTGATCACTTTACCTACAGAAATTTGGATTTTCTTAGGCCGAGGGAACAAATGTCTTCACTTTTCTTAGTTTTGAGATTGTACAAAAATAACCGTGTGTCAATTCATTAAGAGTAGCCCACAAAAATAATTTGCCTTCATAATAGCATATACGTTCCTGACACTGCCAGGGCAGCCCGTCGGAGCAAGAACTATCAGTGCATCGCGCAGCAAGTTGAGTCAACACTGGCATGGACGAACTGTTCTGCCAGCATTGTGCTAGCATTGAACCTGCATGCGCGCTCTTGCTTATAGGAACAGAAATGGAGCGAAAAGCCAATAGCAAAATTATTCGCTTTCACGTATGACAAATGTTGTATGCCGCTGCACACGTTCTCGGCATGAAAGAAGAGGTCTCTTTTTTTTTCTTTTTTTTTGCTGAACAATGCCACATTCGAAGCAATGGAAACACTCAAAAAGTGATTTTTTTTAGGATGTTGCCACACCGCACATGAAGTTATGCTTTGACATAGCAATTCAATAGTCTGCTAGCATGACTCAGCTTGGTGTTCGAGTAGCTCGCTCCTTTGTGGCACTGCTTTGACGCTTTAGCGAGCCTTCAATTTTCGCTAACATTAGCATGCTCAAAGTGATTAGCCGCTTCTCAAGCTAATGCACACAGTGATGATGAAGCTGGATCTGCTATTGCGGCCACAGTTTGAAAAAAGCGAAATGGAGAACTAAGGTTTAGGGGCGCGTTAGGGTAGACATAAATCCAGATTTTTGTGATAGGGCCGCCTCACGGTGGACTTCTGGCGCATTAGTATTATGCATTGCAGCACTATTGCAAGTTCATGACAGGAATCGCGCTATCCAAACGTAATTGAAAAATACAAATGGAATTAACTCGTCTCGAGTTCCAAATCAGAGTGAATGAGTCTAATTATCCAGACACCGCCGAGGCACATACCTTCACCGGATGCTGAAATAACAGGAGCCTGCCCTGGCCACCAGTGTGAGAGCAGAGAGGCAATGAAGCATCGGCAGGGGAATCGAGCGAGGCATCAGATCGGACGGAGCAACTATCTAAAGAAGACATGTATTTCGTGTTAATCTCAATTTATTACACAATTTTTTCGCCCTAGCATGACGAAGAGGACATCTTAACCAAGCCTCGATATGGACAGGCAGAAGAATGACACTGTTGGTTGCTAGCGCGGGCGAAGAGCAATGAGACCGTGAGCGATGAGTTCCAAACAAAGACTAAATTTTTTATTCTCTCACGAGACACTGGGAGGCGCGTGCACCAACAGACTTGCCTTTCAGGTGCACAACATGGTGTTCAAGAGTGGTGCTATAAACTAGCCATTTAGACGCACGCCAATTATAGCGGCGCGGAAGATGGAGTTCACTACATCACTTCCTCCCCAGTGAGCTGCCGAACGTTACAGGTCCAGTACAACGGGAACAGTGGCTCGCGTCCCACTGCGTTTGTGCTGCACTGTTGTTCGGGAGGAAGTTGCAGTTGGTTCTTTCGTTGCTCTGACAAGAGTCGCGACAGCTGCGGGACCTTCAGCGTTCTTCATATGAGCCGGTTTCACACGGTCAGTAGAGACTGCCTCACGTCGACCACGAATGTCCACAGTAAATTGCTTGTTTGTACGATGGAGGACTTTGAAAGGGCCGTCGTACGGTGGTTGAAGAGGTCGCTGCACTGCGTCATGCCGCACAAACACATGGGAGCAGGATCACAGCTCTGGGTGCATGTGGACGGGTCGCGGCGCTGGCTGACGCGGTGGTGTGGCGCGAAGCTTGCCCATGATGTCGCGCAGCCGGCTGGCGTTGTCGCCAGTAGCTACAGGGCTTTCATCTCCACAGCATGTAAAAAATTCGCCAGGCAATCGCAGTGCTGTTCCATACACCAGCTCGGCGCCAATGAAAGCCAATGTTGGCTTTCAGCGTTGTGCGGATACTAAGAAGGACGAGCGGTAGTGCTTCAGTCCAACTGTGCCCTTCCGTCGCCATGAGAGCCGCTTTCAACTGGTGGTGGAAGCGCTCTACCATACCGTTGCTCTGAGGATGGTAGGCAGTAGTTCTGATGCGAGAGGTGCCGATCAGCCGTGTTATGCTGGCGAAAAGAGCCGACTCGAACTGCCTGCCACGGTCAGTCGTAACTGTGGACGGCGCGCCGAAGTGAGCCACCCAGTGGTACAAAAAAAAGCATGGGCAGTTGTGTCAGCGGTGATGTCTGCGATAGGCACAGCTTTAACCCAGCGTGTAAATCTGTCCACGCAAGTGAGTAATAAAAGTGGTAGCGTTCCGACAATGTCCCAGTGTACATGCTCAAATCGTTCATCTGGCACTGGGAACCTTGCCAATGGCGTCATGGTGTGGCACTGGACATTGGAGCGCTGGCAGGCGATGCACTCTCGTGTCCACTGCCGGACGTCTCGATTTATATATGGCCAGACGTACCTTGCCGTCACTAGCTTTTGTGTCGCCCGAACACCCGGATGTGCCAGCTTGTGCAGCGACTGGAAGACGGTACGACGAAGGCCAGAAGGAACAAAAGGACAAGGGTTGTCCCTTGATAAGTCACAGCACACTCGGTCTTTTGAGCTGGACACGTGTAGCCATTTCAACTTCAGCGCGGTTGTTGTTGTCAGCAACTGACCGAGTTCTTGATCTGCTTGCTGAGCTGCCACCAGCCGAGTCAAATCAGTTCCCTTGGAAAGGCTAAGGGCGTTGACATGACTTCGTGACAGGGCATCTGCGACCACATTGTTGATGCCGCTTACGTGCCTGGTCTGTAGTGAACTCGGATATGTAAGACATCTGATGTAGCTCACGGGCTGTGTGCGTTCCTGTGTCCGATGTCGGGAGACTCGGGGCGTACGTCATAGGCTTGTGGTCTGTAAGCACAAAGAAATCCACGCCTTCAAGATAGCGACGAAAATGCCTGATTGCGGCATAGATGGCAAGCAGCTCTCAGCCGAAAGTGCTGTAGTGCTCTTCTGCAGGGGTCAGCTTTCTCGAGAAGAAAGATGTCGGGCGCCAGATTCCGTTGCTCAGCTGCTGTAGTAGTGCGCTGATGGCTGTGTCTGAGGCATCGACCATGATGCACTGCAGTATGCCTGGTTGCGGATACACGAGCAAATCAGCATTTGCCAAAGCCTCCTTGACTCGATGAAAAGCGTTGCATGCTTCGTCAGTCCAAGTGAGGGTCCCCGCTGTGCTCGCCGCAGTTGCTAGTAGTCTGTAGAGGGTGCAAGATAGCCGCGCACTGAGGTACAAAACGGCGATAGAAGTTCACCAGTCCTAGAAACTCGCGGAGCTGCCGCTTAGTGTTAGGTTTCGGGAATTCTCGCACAGCTTTTACCTTTTTCGGGTGGGGGCGAATTCCGGCACTCGATAAGGAATGGCCCAGGAAGGTGAGCTCGGGCACACCAAGCTGGCATTTTGCTGCAATGACAATGCCATGTGCAGAGAGACGTCAAAAAATGGTTTGCAGGTGTTCCTCGTGTTCAGATGGAGTGGCGCTAGCGATAAGCAGATGTCAGCTGGAGAAATGTCAGCTGGAGACGTAGGGATAATGCTCACCTCTGCGCCTGTGTCCACAAGGAAACAGAAACCACAACTACGTTCGGTGATGAACACTGAGGGGCGACTTTCCGTCGATATTGTCGCATTGGTCGCTCTCAATGCTGGCCTCTGACATTTCCCGGTTAGTCACAGGGCGCAACACGTTTGCGTGCCGCATCGCTATGTTTCCTTTGGTACCAGCACCAACGGAGTCGCAGCTGCTGTGGCAGTGCACTGCGCTGCTCCAAAGGGCGCGAGGTGCGTGCCTGCAAAGCTGTCACTGTTTCGGTGAGGCGCACGATCTCTTCGCGAAGCTCGAGGAATTTGTTGGAAGAGGAGGCGGAAGCACTCGCCACTTGCACGTTAGCGACTGAGGCGTTTGCCACTGCCATGATGGTGTCAGCGATGGTGGCCATCTTGCCGAGATCCTTTTCAGCCACCGTAGCAAGCACCACACGCACGTTGCCGGGGAGACTCTGAAGAAATATCTCGCACAGCGACGTGCTGTTAAGATCTATAACGCTTCCCACAAGACGCTGCAAGTGGCGCAGTAGTTGAGATGGTGTGCGGTCGCCAAGGATCGTGTCGTTCAGGAGCTGCCGTAAACGTTCGGGTTCGGATAGTGTGAGGCGTCGAATGAGTGTCGCCTTCAAAGTTTGGTAGGTGTTCTCCGCAGGTGGGGCGAGAAGCAAATCGCGGACCTCGCTGGCTGTAGCTGGTGGCAAGCTACTCACGATGTGATGGTAGCGCATGAGGTCGGCTGTGATGCGCCGGGCGGCGAATTGCGCCTCGACTTGAATAAACCAGAGCTCGGGGTCAGTGGCCAAAAGGGGGCAGCTTCAATTCGACTGCAGACACGGTAGGCGCGTCTGTGTCGCTGTGCGTTTTCATGTTGGGTCACCACTGTTGATTGCTAGTGCGGGTGAAGAGCAATGAGTTCCAAACAAAGACTAAACTTTTTTATTCTCTCATGAGACAACAGACTTGCCTTTCAGGTGCATAACATGGTGTTCAAGAGTGGCGCTATAAACTAGCCATTTAAACGCGTGCCAGTTATAGCGTCGCGTGGATGTCGCGAATGACTACAACACAAATGACCAGCGATGTCATTAGGAATGCGAACATGCGGGCACCGAAAACATACTCGCCGTTGATTTGAGGACCGACGACTTGACAAGAACCACAACGCAGAATGGGAAGCATAAGCGTCAGCGCCCATCTTTCAAAAAGATTCATTCTTTTATTGAACATGCCAATACCATGCTGTGCCCCGACTGTTTTCAAAGCCGTGAACTTCGCTGTCCGACAGGGTGCCTATTTGCCATCTGTCCCATAGTTGCGCTTCTGCTGCGACATGTCAGGAATGTATACTTGCAATTATTTTCAGCAATTGGGGCACACTTAGCTATAACGTTCATGTTTAGTTCACTAGTGAGTATTTATCCTAGGTACCTTTACAACAAATCAAGTGTCTGTGCTATGCATTTAGCTGAAAACTTTCTATTTTTTTAAAACTGATTCTGAACAGTATGCACAATTGTCCAGCAGGTCACTTCCTTCGGCCTCCTCAGCCGTTCTTATCTTCCAAGCTGAAGTAGCCTGTATCAAGCTGAGCCATCATTCTTTTGACCAGATGATTAAAACGGACAATTAACTCGGAGAAAGCATAGGGTAAATTAATTGTGATTATTTGGAATTTATAAATAATACGAAAAAGGGGGAAATGAAAGTGGACGAAAACACAACTTCCTGTAGGTGGGAGCTGAATCCACATCTTTAGGCATGGGGTGCTTTAGCAATTCAGCTACTGTGGCCCTCGTCCTCCCATCCACTTTAAGTATTTGTGTGTAGAATAGCAGCCCTGGGAGTTAGCCAGTATCACTCACAGACATGGCAGTAGACGTAGAAGATTCTTTGAACTGCAGCTGTCATGTAAAACATGAGCAGGCAACTGCTCGAGGGCCCCAACTTCAGCTGCCTTGATGCCCTAAAATAGCATACAATTTTTTATTGGCCATTTTCCTTGTTGGGGGTAATGATGTCATTTCATCAAATGATTAGGCATTTAAAAGTCAGCTTCACTCAATTTTTTATGCATGCTGTGACCAAATCCGTTCTTTGAAAGGTGAAGAGCAGCTTGACTAGGACTTGCCATTCAGACGTAAAAGGAACATACATCACTAGACCTGAGTTTGTGCCATGTGTGCACAGAATTAGCCACAAATTGAAGAACTTGGCTGCTAGATACGGCGCTCCAGTCATTTCTCTCACACCCAACAGATTAGCCTCATTGTGTATTTGTACCACAAGTACTGAGAGACAAGGATGCACGAAGAACCATGCCAAGCACTTTGTGTGTTGTGCTGTGGAGGTTACCTACGTGATACCTTCCAGCTGTGGCAAGTCCTATGTGTGTCAGAGGGACTAGTGTTTGAAAGGCCATATTAGGGGAGCCCTCAAACAAATCAAATTAATTTGATGGTGCAGGTCTTAGCACACTTTGCAAGGCCTGCTAATGTGAACCGTGCTTTTTGTGTGTTATGATCTTGGGCAGTGCGTGAGCTCACGGAGGCATATTTTATCAGAAAGATACTACGCGTGTTAGTAATACTTTGATTACCTTATATTTCACAGAGGCGCACTTGTTTAAGGCGAATTTGTAGCATTACGAGACAAACTAGCACTGTCACAATATCACTGTCTTGCATGTGCACAAAATTTGCTCCCTATGTTCCATCCTTTGAATCAACAAATCAGTTGGTAGTTGACACTTTGTATGTGTCCTTTCTTTGTATGTTTGTGTTTGTGCCCTAAAACAATGTGTAACATTTCTGATATTGTGAGCAGTAGGGTACTGTGCGCCTTTCCATGCTAGTCAAAAGAAGCGAGAACAATAAGGGGATCCATCGAGCTCAATTCTTTATTAGTTACAGCCGCATGAAACGAAAATGGACAATGAAGCCAGAGAGCATAGTAGAAAGTAATTGTGTTTAATTTTAATGCATAAATAATAAGTAAAATTGAAGTGCCACAGCTTGGAGTCGGACCCACATCTTCCACATTGTGCGTGCATGTGCTTTACCATTAAGCTACCTTAGCAACCATCCTGTCAACTTTCTTGTATATTTGCATATGTGTACAAGATTAGCCCTGGGAGTGTTAACCAGGACTGCTTACAGCCATGTTGGCAAATGTGAAACATCCTTTTAACTGCAAGGATAATCCCAGCCGCATTTCGATGGGGGTGAAATGTAAAAATGTCATACTGCGTGCCCCATAATCCGATTGTGGTTTTTGCATGTAAAACCCAGATTTTATTTCATTTTAATAGCATGTGGCCTTAGAAGCAGTCAAGTTGCCCAAAATTACTAGGGGTCCCTTCTGCTACAACTAAGACGACTTGAAGGCCCTTGCACCGCTAACTGAAGTCCTTATTTCACCAAACTGAAACTGCGACTCGGCACTTCTTTTTTTTTGCCGAGTCGTCGTCACTCTGAACCTAAATTTGGCAGTCATTTTTGCAAGTCATCCTTTATTCAGCAAACTCGGACCGTGACTCAGCACTTTTTTCGCTGAGATATCATCACTCTGAAACCACAATTTACCATCATTCATGCAAGTAACATTTTTTTCCAAGTCACCCTTCCTATGATTCACCAAACTCGAACCGCGACTCGGCACTTTTCTTGCTGAGTCACTCTCACTTGCACCCTAAAATCTCACATATGTTTTTTTGCAAGTCACTCCCCCACTTCATAACCCCTTGATTCACACTTAACTCACGCTTGATTCATTCTTTTGATTCACCCTATCACTGCTTGGTTCACTTTCATTCATTCTGTCATCTCGGTTTTACTTTCATCACACTTGGTTTGTTCTATTACTCCACATTTCCAATTTTCATCACCCTTGATTCACGCTATCACCACTTGAGTCACCTTCGTTCACTCTGAATTCACTCTCATTTACTCTTCATTATCTTAGCCCCCTTTATCTCATCATCACCTTTCCTTTGACTCCTATCACCCGACTAAACCCCTTTAATTCACCCCTCTGTTTACCCATTATCACTTCAGTTCACTTGCTTAATAATTCTTCTAGCCTTAATCGCGGTTTTGTGCAGATTATCGCCTCTTATCCTAAGATGACCATTTCGTGTCGATGACATGGTTTTGAAACTGCCTTGAAACGGAGACCTCATCATGAGACATATAAGGCTTTCGTCTTAATAAACTCTTGTACGCTACCCCACTGCATCGAGGCTGTCAAAGTCAGGGCTGTCTACCATTTGCCGGCTGCTAAGCTCAGGTATTGGCAAATCATTTCTGTGGAAGCCCGCAAGGTAAAGGAGCGTTCACAAAAGGAATATTGTCATCAACCTGACTTTACCACAATGTCCCAGGTTCGATCCCCAGACCAGGAGAAATTTTTTTTTCTACTACGAAGCTTTCTTTCCGAGAAACCCATATGGGTTTCTAAAGAACTGCTCTTAGCTGAGAAACCAATGAAGCCATAGGTACATACGATTGTGTAACACACAGTCACTGAGGACTTCACAATCCAGGCTTCTCTTGCTTATGCTCGTCCAGTACATGTCTAGAACCAAACCATCAGCATGTCGTAGCCCCAGGTCGAATCATGCCATCAGTGTCACACGATAGTGGTCACTGCCGTCTTGTCGCTGTCGTTACACACATTGTTGTTCATCATACACAAACATGTTGGTCCGTCTGGTAACGCTTCACGTTAACCATAACAATGCATGGGAGCTGCTTCATTTTGGTTTCCAACTTGTATAATTGTTTAACCTTTCTGCTTAAATGCACATTCACAAGGCTTCATGGTAAATTACGTGACTGCAATAATGACTTGCAGGCTAATGCAATGTTTTGTGACGGAAGCATTATGAGCAGAGGCGTATGTACAAAGAAGTATTAAACATGTTTAATGCTTGAACATCTCTGAATTGCATGAGCTATTAAATACCCCCATCATGCAAGTGCAGAGACCTTCCGCTAAGTCTATCTGGCAGGAGTCCTTTGTCCTGTAAATGCTCATGTTTTCCCTGTCCGTTGTACAGCTGCATGAGAGAACCCTCGCTGCGTCTACTTGATGAGACACCGACGTTAAACTCAGAGGAAGAAGTAAAGCTAGATCCACATTGAGTGCCTGTAATGTGATAGCATTGTTATGATTATCAGCATTCAGGATTGGCTCTCATTACAAACCGCATTTAAACTCTTGCGCGGAACCCGAACCCTTCAGTAAACAGTACATAGCAAAATTGGAGAGCGTACAAAGAAAAGCGATTAGATTTATTTTTAATAAGTATCGCCGTCTTGACTCCCCTACAGAACTAATAAGGCAAGCTGAACTTCCCCCTATACAAAATCGAGCCCGACTACTTCGTCTTAAGTTTCTTTTCCTTCTTCTTAATGGCAGTATGAAAATCAATGCGAGTGACTTCTTACTACAGACAGATACACGTAGTTCTCGAACAAAACACACCAAGCACTTAAGAGAATACAGATTTCACAACGACATATTCAGGTAGTCATTTTTTCCACATGCAATCCTTGAATGGAACATGTTGCCTGATGATGTCACCTGCACATCACTCGAAACTTATATCGCCAAGTTATCAAACAATGCTTTGTAGCGACGATCTGCATGTAGTTGCGCTGTGTTGTACAATGGCATTGTGAGTCACTTCGCAGTGTCTTGTTTTCTGCCCTGATATATATATATATATATATATATATATATATATATTGCTGCTTATGACTTCCCCAGTTCCTGCTGATTCTTGTCTCTTGCTCAATGAACATCCAATATATTTACATTTTCTTTCTTTGTTCTTCTTTTGTGTGCTAAACCTTCCAGCATGGCGTTTACTACTTTTCCGCCCTCCTTTTATAGCATTTGTATAAGGAATATACAGTCCATATGTACTGCCTTGTTCACCTAAACTTTACTATTACCGCGCCTACTTGAACTTTGTTCTCTTAAATATGTATTCTGCCCCTTTCCTGCAACAGCCTCAAATGTGAGGCTAGCAGTATGTTCAAATAAAAAAGACAAAGCACATACTTTCTGATTAGCTTATCCTGTCCATTTCTCATTCTATAAAGCTTCGTCAATATTTTTTCTTGTAGGTTTTATCTTCAACATTAGGTACACCGGGTTTTTCAACTCGTGGTCAAAATATATTTACACAAGAAGTAAAGTTCGTGCTAGTTAGTGCTGACTACGCCAAATTTCAGTTTTTAATGTTGTATGTCTTCTTGCTTTTTTGTTCTACTTGGCACTTAAGATACCCCAGTGGACATTTACACACAAATCCTTAGTGTATTACAGATTTTCAACCTTAAAATGCAATAAAATACTACTATTGAAGACAGAAAACACTAAAATTTGGTAAGAAATACGGAAAATTGTTTCTTGCGCAAGACTTGCATTGTTCATTTAAAAACAATTGGTTGGCTTTGGGCAAGGCTCTAAGAGGTATTGCATAGTTCTGTTCACTAAAGTCAGTTTCCCCACGCTACAGTCGTGTTACGCGGTGAAGCATAGGAAAAGTGAAAAGGGGCCTTTGTCACAGGACGTGTGTGTTCCTTACACGCGCGCACCTGCCATCTCCTGTCGCATTACGAATACTGAGACATGTAATAATTGTACTGGCAGCCATTCAAAGCTGTCTTTGTGACGATTTAAGTTCCATGTTCTGGGAGTGAAAAGTGCGGCCCTAGCTATAAGAAAGTAATATTTTGTTTATCAAGCTGAAGTTCATGCTGTTCATGTTTTTTGATGTGTTAATTATTTCTGGAATATTAGCTACATCCTTGCAAGGTGGTCGAAACAAATGCTCAAATCGCCACAGCCACGTCCGAAGTAGCTCAGAAGGCCTGCTACTGCACTTAATAGGTGTCCTGGTGCTTTTACTGGCAGGTGACGGTGGGTGTGCACGTGCATAATTAAGGAACACCTATTATATGTCGTGTGACAGTGGCCCCTTTCCACTCTTAATATGCTTCACAGTTTAACACAACTGTATTGCAGTGAAGCTGACTTTAGGAAACAGAATTATGCAATGCTTTTTGGACGCTTACCTGAATTCAGTCTAGAGGCACTATGAAAAGGCATGCTGCTCTATGTTCGCAGCAAACATAAGCTGTGTCACAGAAAAACAAACGTTTGTGGTATTTATTCACAAAATATTAATGTAACGTCAGCCAAAATTTCCCCAGCCGTTGCACTGCTGCCAGTAAGTCCAAATAACTGAGCAGGTCTGGATAGTCCAGCTCTAAAAATTGCCCAATGACTATATTTGCATTCTATTGAGATCAGTTTTGCCCTTAATAGGATGCAATGAAAAAATCCTAAAATTATTGGTGTCAATACAACAATCGTAAGCAACCGCTATAAATCTGACATTTTGTAATAAAATTGCAAAATTTGGCAGGTATGTATTGCCACAGGGATGAGAGTAGCAAAAAGGGATAGGGAAATTATATTTACAAGATATATACTGAGAGAGACGGCTGCAGGCAAGGTGGCAGAACAACACGAGCACTGCCCAGATTGTCGTCTTCACCGTCTTTGTGGCGCATTCTTCGATGCTCGGCACAGCGCGTAACAGTACTATGACATCAAAGCAGAAAACATTAATTTTGTAATGAAAAACAGTCATGTATGCATTTACGTTTTCACCTTTTGTGCTTGTCCTTTTATTGGTCTACATTGTGCAACAAGTAAAATAAAGAATTGAATAATAACTGAAAACAAAGAAAATCCTAGCCTGTTAACATACACCTACTCAGTACACTATCGACACATCCTGATTTACTTGTACGAACACATAAGCGTGCTCACCTGTCAAGTCAGGCACAGAAGCGGTTAACTAAAACTTCAGTTCTTGAGCTGCAACATATACAACCATGGTTACACAGGAGACGGCTTTCAGGAGGCCAATTGTTGGCACACACATTGCAGATAGTATTATACATCAAGCATGGAGCTGACCACAATGCCCTCAAACTCTTTCCAACATACATCTACTGTCTAGCTTCCTGGGCCAACCTTCTGGTTATGCTTTGAAGCTGCTGTCAGGTTTTGAACCAAGTGCAATCGCTTTCTTGCTTTGTTATCTTCTCATCGTCTTGTCACTTTGCCTTTCATTTATGTTTGTCATATTGACAGAAATATTTGATGATTTTTCATTCGTGTGTTGTATGGACAAAATCAATTTTAAAGAAGACAAGAGCGCAAGAGTGGCTAAGTGATTTTTTATAACCCAATTTTTTTAACCCATTGATTATGCGGACCTTCTCGCACTGCTGCGACATCAGCTGATAGAACCAATGTATATGGCAGCTGAGTCCTTGACGAATGTTACACGAATATTTCATTAATAAACTTCAACATTTCTACCTGTCTACGGCAGAGACCCATTGCTGCTGCGACAATATTGGGCTGCATGGCTGTTCACAGCACCATTACAGAACAAAATCTGCAAGTCTTACTTAATAAACAGAGAGCATATTGAGTAATCGAATAATGTATAGTATTTTCACTAAATTTAAGTATTTTTTAGCTTCCACTGTCATGTTTTCTTAATTTAAAGGTTGGCAGGCCTAAAAATCTCAACAGACCATCTAACCATGCGGAGGAATTTTTTAACCATGCACATGTTCACTACTTTTATCTGCTTTTCACATGGCTACCCATAATCAGTAGCTGTGATGCAGGTTCTTTATATTTGGAATGGGTTACTTAAGCAAAACCTCAGAGCACCCAAAACAACATGAAGCCATTTGCATACGTCCAACAAAACGTTTAAATAAGGCACACATAGAAGGGAAAGTACATAGTATGGACTTAAGCAGCTGAGAGTAAGATGGCATCTTGACTTGTCGTAAATTAACAGCAGACTACAACAAATAAAGTGGTAGTACAAGACAAAGCAAATTAGAAAAACATAGTTCAGCCAAAGAAAGTAGTTCACCGTTGCATGACTTTGATTGATTCTGGGGTTTTACGTGCCAAAACCAGTTCTGATTATGAGGCACGCCGTAGTGGAGGGCTCCGGATTAATTTTGACCACCTGGGGTTCTTTAACGTGCACTACAACGCAAGCACACGGGCGTTTTTGCATTTTGCCTCCATCGAAATGCGGCCGCCGCGGCCGGGATACCGTTGCATGACTGGCAAGGTGAGATGAGGAAAGCAGCGATGTGCTCAACCCAGCAGCTACAGGCTTGACCGAAGGGTCCAAGACATCACAACTGTAATGTCCACACTTGGCCAAAGAAACGGGGGTCATATCTGGAACCTTAAACAGGAACACCCGGAGGAGGTGTCCTGGCCCGGCAGCTGTCTGTAAGTTCATACCCTAAGCTAGCTTGTGTTCTGGCCACAGAAACAGGTGCTTACAGGCATTGTGTTCATCATCATCATCATTTATTTTCCCTTAAGGACCCCTGTCGGGGTATTACATAAGGGGGGGGGGGTTACAGGAGGTAAGAATAGGAATATAGACATGGTTACAATTTCCTACAGCCTGTGGATTTCATTCGAGAACACAACTAAAAAGAAAAAAGGAACACATACAAAAAAGGAAAAACTTCGCGGCACACCGAATACAATGCAAAAGCAAGAAAAAAAGAAAAAAAAGCGAAAGAAGGAAAACACAGTACGGTCATTATAAGGTTAGAGTTTGAGGTAATCAGTAAGCAGCCGTTTAAAGATAATGTGGTTACGCTCGCTGACAACTCTATCTGGTAATTTGTTCCACTCTGCGATAGTGCTAGGCAAAAACGATTGATTAAAGGAAGATGTTGAACCATGCAAGCGCTGGATGCTGCAAGAGTTAAAAAGGCGACGAGATGTACGGGTTGGTGGAATAAGAAGCTTTCCATGCAGATGGGGGAAGTTATAATATTTCGATGGAAAAGGCACAGCTTTGCAATTTTCCGACGCAACAACAATGGTTCGAGTCCTAAGGATGATTTAATCTTATTGATACTTTCTTGGCGGCTGTACCTGGAAGTGATGAATCTAGCGGCACGATTTTGTATTGATTCTAAAGTGTTGATCAAGTAAGCTTGGTGCGGGCTCCAAATAACTGAGGCGTATTCAAGTTTACTTCGAATGAAAGTTTCATAGGCTAGTTTTCGTGTCGATGGGGGGCACAGGGCCAGGTTGCGTCTGACGTAACCAAGTGATTTAGTAGTGTCGGTAGCCAATTTTGTGATGTGGTCGGTCCAGGTCAACTTGCTGTTAATGGTGATACCGAGATAACGATATGATTCAACGGTGGATAGGGTTGTCGAGTTTAGAGAATACTGGTATTCCTTGTTAGAGTGCTTACGGGAGATCCGCATAACTTTACATTTGGAGATGTTAAGTTTCATAAGAGAATTGGAACACCAGGTTTCTATTAAATGTAAGTCTTGTTGAAGTATTGCATGGTCGGTTTGGTTCTTGATGCGACGATAAAGTACGCAGTCGTCTGCGAAAAGTCTGATAGAGGATGAAATGCCGTTAGGAAGGTCGTTTATGAAGATGAGAAAGAGAAGGGGACCGAGGACAGACCCTTGTGGTACGCCGGAGATCACGCTAGAAGTGCCAGAGCAATGATTTCCGACAGCTGTGTACTGGAGGCGATTTGTTAGGAAGCAATGGATTCATGACAGTGCGAGAGGGTCGAGATTGAGGCATGAAAGTTTGGCCAAAAGTCGCTGATGGGGAACACAGTCGAATGCTTTGGCAAAGTCTAGGTAGATGACGTCAGTCTGAATTGATGAGTCTAAGTTCAGGTGAAGATCAGTAACAAATTCAAAAAGCTGTGTATCGCATGACAAATCAGGCCGGAAACCGTGTTGATTGTGAAAAAAGAAGGAATGATCCCCAAGATGACATGCTATTTGTGAATATATTATATGTTCTAGGAGTTTACAGGCAATGCTTGTTAGAGAAATGGGACGATAGTTAGAAGGATCAGAGCGACTGCCTGACTTATATACAGGTACCACTTTACTGATTTTCCAGTCATTTGGAAGTGAGCTATCGGTAATGGACTGGGTAAAAATTATTTGTAATATTTGACTGGAAATTTCTTTCGTACCTTTTAGTATCTTAGCAGAGATGTTATCTGGCCCAGGGGCACTAGAAATGTTCAGGTTTTCAATTAGCTTCATAATGCCTTGAGAATTAATGATAATAGGAAGCATGCAGGGGAAACAGTAGCTGGGCAAACCAACGTCCTTTAGTGCAGACTCACGAGTGAAAACAGAAGAAAAATATGAGTTGATTACGTCTGACCGCTGATCAAGTGGCACATTTGTACCGTCAGGGTAAGTCAAAGAAATGTTATTGGAGCGATTGTTTGGTTTCAGAATATTCCAAAATTTTTTGGGTTAACACGAATAATGTTCTGCAAGTCGTGGTGGAAGAATTTCTTTTTGGATTGTTTCAAAGTGTTGGTGTATTCACGAAGGCATGTAAAGTACTTGTCCCACTTTAAACAAGATTTCGAGCGTTTTGCATCACGAAAAAGACGTTTTTTCTTACCTAACAGCCTCCTTACCCAGGTGAAAATTTCCAACAGGGATCCAACTGGGATCATCTGGGATGAACTGGTTCCAGCTGGAAACCAACTGGTCCCAGTTACCAGTTGGAAAGCAACTGGGTAGCAACTGGTTCCAGTTGGGATCCAACTGGAACAATTTCCAGTTATACTGGGAGTGACTGGACCTAGTTGGGATCCAACTGGAACTTTGACCAGTTGTACTGGAATCAACTGGTTCCAGTTGGATTCCAACTGGAACATTGACCAGTTGTACTGGTGGCAACTGGTTCCAGTTAGGATCCTAATGAAATGGTGACAGAAGTTTAACTGAAAGCAAGTAACATGCAGTGCTTGCTAAGACAGCAGCAGGTAGTCTATATACTTATACTGAGTAATTATGTTTGGCAGTTTGAGCAACCCTAGCAAAAATTCTAATAGAAGTTTGTAATAATTAGTCTAATACAGTTTTGTATTAGTTGTATAAGTTTTGTATTAGACCAATTTACAGAAATTTCTATTAGTCGTACTGATTTACCTGTAAGACCAATGGCCCTGTGTATTGTACTTATTAGTCTTACACAATCAGTGTTGCATGTCTACTAGTTTTCCATTAGACTAATGGGTTCTATTGGCCTTATGCTGATTGTTGCTGGTCTGATACAACATGTATTGCTGGATTCCGCAGCTCTTATTTGTTTGCTGGTAAAAGTAAAAAATTAGACTAGCGGACCGCTTGCTTGCATGGAGAGGCACGTGTTTCTAATTAATCACTGAATAATTAAAAATTCTGCTGTACAATTGTGCAGCAGATTGCGTTCGTACGTTTGCATTAGTTCCAGCGCACTAAGCTAGAAATGGCCCTCTCAGCGACATACACAAAAGCGACGTGCGCCTACATGGTCTTGCCAATTTTGCTTCACTGAACCTCGTCGCGATTTGTCGTTGAGTTGGGTCGCTAATATTTACAGTACAGCGAATACTTCCCCACAAAAAAAAGGAAAAACCGAACAACCAGTCGTAATCTGCAAGGCAGATCGCGGTGCCCGGTCAGCTTACGAACGACGGTGCAATAGCAGCAACCATATTTGTTTGCGGCTGAAGTTTCATCAGTGTCGTATTTTCTGTTGAAGTGCGCATAAAGTAAATGTTAAACTTTTAATCTAAATTGCTAACTTGATACCGCATATAAAAGGCCGTAATATTTATTAACATCAAAGAGCAGTAGCGCAGAGAAGGGAACACGGCGGGCAGGAAAGACATAAAACTGCGACCGTAGTCAGCCGTAGTTGCGCACAGCACGTGTGCAATGGCGGCTGCCATGTCAAGGCGAGGCTAGCCACCGTAGCGAGGCGTCACGCGAGGCGTGCGTGCGTGTTTGTGACTGAACGATGTGTTTTTAAGGAACCCGTGGTGTTAGCGCCTGCGCAATCTGATTCGTGCGGTAGTACATTTGGATAGCTTTTATCTGTGGCTGCTGTTGTAACTTCAAAACAACGCAAGGCAACTCTTTTACCCCTGTCCTTCGTGGCTTTGTGCAGATCTATCAGCATGCATCGATGTGCAGCGTTTTCCCGGCGCCGATTTACCATTTTGAGGTAATTATACTTCTTATTTATGATTCTATAGTACAGTATGAAGTGTTTTCTTTTTTTTTTTAATCCTGATGGTGGACGTAAGTACTTCTGTACAGTGGCGTCGGGCCGATTGCTGTGTGCGTCGCAGCAATGACATGCCTGTTTCCGACAACGCTGTGCAAGATTTCTGTCTAGAGTTCCTTATATCTGCCTACTGTTACGATGGAACACACATATCATGTTGATTTTGTGTGCTTTATAATTGTCCTGTCGTGTCATGTGGCGTAATTTTTAATTATGATAGACATTTTGAGCTAGAATATATCACACTGTCCTAAAATTAGTTTGGTAATTGCGGAGCCACATTATTCTAATGTGGAAGCAAATATTGCCAGGTTAAACTTTTAGTGGTTGAACTAGCACCCCTGTTTTTAACTGCTTCTATATGTGTATTTTTGTGCCCAGGTTTTTTTAACCACTTCCTCAAAAGGACTTCCTTTGGTTGGAGTCAACGAAAAGCTCTCAATCAAGATTGCAGGTGGCTACATCGAATGACACTTTGTAGACTGCATCAAATAAACATTTGATGATGATCCAAGCTTGTCTTTCTTGCACTGGAGCCAAAAAATGGCCCCATCGGGTCACATTTTTACTGAACCCAGCTGCAGACCACTAGCAGACCGACCAGTCCCTACTGGGGCCAACAGGCAACTGGTCCCAACTGGGACCCTCTAGCAACTGGTCCCAACTGGGACCCACTGGCAACTGGTCCCAACTGGGACCCACTGGCAACTGGTCCCAACTGGGACCAACTGGCAACTGGTCCCCACTGGGAATTCTGCCATAAGCCACTTTAACTGGTCCCAGTTGTCACCAGTTGCAATATTTTCACCTGGGTAATGTATTAGAAAACCAGGGCTTTCCTAAATCACCGCGAATGCGAACAAGGGGCACATGTCTCTCAACAAGCGATAGTAACGTATTCTTAAATAGCATCCAGTTTTCATCTACTGTACGAGAAGGAGCAGTCTGACGAAAAGAAAAAGAAAACTTGTTTAGTTCAGTATTGATTTTGCTGAAGTCTGCTTTGTTGTAGTCCCTAATCTGTTTTGTTGAGGGTTGTCGGATAGGAACTGCAATGCAGAGATTAAATAGTAGTAATTTGTGATCGCTTAGACCACCAACAGATGATAGCGATTTTATTATTTCAGGATCAGAAACAAGAACAAGGTCGAGAATATTCCCCTCACGCGTTGGCATATCAACCATCTGAGTAAAATTGAATGTTAGGATCGTATCAAGAAAATCTTTGGATTGCCGGCTATGCGCCTCTAGATCTTCCCAGTTAATGTCCGGAAAATTAAAATCGCCACACAGCATAAAATTCGCAGACGGAAAGCGTGAGTAAAGATCGGCTAGTACGGAATTTAGTTCATGGTTGAAAGAAACGTCACAGTCAGGAGCGCGATAACAAGCAACAATCACAATCATTCTTGAAGCAAGTGAAATATTCACACACAGAATTTCGTGTTGACAGTTCAATTCGCTAACATATGAAGGAACATTTTCTTTCACAAAAATCAAAATGCCGCCTCCCCTACGCCCCAACCTGTCAAGCCTGTGCACAGCGTACGCTAGGTCATCGTGTAGTAGCTCATGATCAGCAATATTTGGATGTAGCCACGATTCTGTAAGTATAGCGAGGTGAGTATCGCTGTCTCTTAAAATACATTCTACGGCGTCTTTCTTAGGTAGATAACTACGCACGTTTGCGACCAAGACGGACATATTTTGATAAACGGGATTAGCAATCGGGGCGAGGCAGGATTGGGGGGCAGGAGGAGGACGCGCATGCCTAGGAAAACGCAGGGACTGCTACGCCTTCAGTTCAACCACACAATCAGATTCAGCATTGTACGTGAATTGCTTGCCATCAAGCAGGAGCCGGTCAAAGCGAAGTTTAAATGTTTTGCCACTCTGTTGTCCATGAAGGTAAAGTTTTCTTCGCGCTTGTCGAACTCTGGCTGAGTAATCATCGCGAATCGAAAAACTCGTGCCTTTGAGCTTGGAAGCCACTGCAAGAGTTCTAGATTTATCTTTAAATCTTGCATATTTTACAATGATAGGCCTATTTTTGTCTTGCTGGTAGCGACCAAGCCGGTGCGCACGCTCCAGGTCGTCTATATCTATGGACAAGCCGAGTTTCTCGGAGCAGAACGATATTATTTTTGTCTGGGATTGAAGCCAAGTCTCGCCTTTTGTGTCTGGAATTCCACAAAAAAGCAAGTTTGAACGACGCAGGCGGTTTTCTGCGTCATCGCATTTTTCGGCAAGAACTTTGATTTCAGTGGAAAGTTTTGCAATGCTATCATTCACATCTGCCTTTAAACCTTTTTCGTTTGACTGAGTCGACTGCACAGTCTTCTCCAGGGCATCAACACGAGCCGAAAGGCTGGTCACAAGGGTCTCGATGCTAGTCTGTGATGCTCGGATTAGAGAAATTTCGGATAGGACGGAACTTTGTGATGTTTCGATGCGAGATATGGCCATTGCAATAGATTCAATGGACTGGGGTGAGATGTCATCTGGTCCTGGGTTTGATTCCACGTCTCCCGACAGCAATAGGAGCAGATGAACTGCTTGAGCATTGATGTGAGACAACAGCGTTCCACACAACAGCCTGCGACAAGTACCAATAACACAAGTGGGGCACGACACCGCAAGAAAACAGCGATTTCCAGAGCGGACGCAAGCCGCGTTCGAAAGGTAACTGACCTGCGTCAAGAAGGGCATTTTTGTGACCACTGTCGTTGCGGTGGCGTGCCCCAACTCGGTCCGGTCTGGCGGTGCAATATGTAGTCGATGCGGCCGTCCCTCGGACATAGTTGCTCCGTGTTGCCAGACGAAGAACCGGACTGTGTCCGGAAACGGCGTGTGTGCGGTGACTTGCGAGGAATCGTTCAGGACCATGGGTAGCGTCTGGGCGGGTGCGCTTTGGTGATAAGCCAGGAACAGGTGGCTGCCGTGGAAGCCCAGCTGAAATGACGATGCGAGCCACAGGACGAAAACCTGCGTCAAGAAGGGCATTTTTGTGACCACTGTCGTTGCGGTGGCGTGCCCCAACTCGGTCCGGTCTGGCGGTGCAATATGTAGTCGATGCGGCCGTCCATCGGACATAGTTGCTCCGTGTTGCCAGACGAAGAACCGGACTGTGTCCGGAAACGGCGTGTGTGCGGTGACTTGCGAGGAATCGTTCAGGACCATGAGTAGCGTCTGGGCGGGTGCGCTTTGGTGATAAGCCAGGAACAGGTGGCTGCCGTGGAAGCCCAGCTGAAACGACGATGTGAGCCACAGGACGAAAACCTGCGTCAAGAAGGGCATTTTTGTGACCACTGTCGCTGCGGTGGCGTGCCCCCAAGGTCAGTGTTAGAACTCTGTGTTAAAAAAAAATTGTGTTAGAAAAAAATTGTGCTAAAAGAAATTGTGTTAGAACTCTGTGGCCTGGTGAAGTTGCAAAGCGTACTCTTGTAGCTATGTGTTGGCCAGGCCTTGACTAGTTGCCATGGTCCAGTGAAGTCTCGGCAGCTTGGTTCCAAAAACTGACGAAATATCTTCAGCACATGTGGCTGGGCAACCTCCTTCCTACGTGGCTTTCCTCCATGTTCCAACTGTCCCCTTAATCTTTTCCGGGACTTCGTGGTCCCCAGCGATCAGTCTCTTCTGAGGTCAATGGTCCACAGTGATAGGTCCCTTACTTAAAAGGTACATAATAGCTAGGTTCCTTAATTTTCCTGTTTTCCTGCCTTGCATGCCCTTGTGCCTGTTGCAAAAGAAGAATGTAACATCTCTCGCCTATCATCATGGTTCTCATTAGAGTTCCATTAAAGGAGGAAGATTAGGATAGCCATAGCATCTGTCTTGGTTCCTTACATTTGGTGCCGTAATATCCAGGACTCCTACTACAGCGGCAGGCGTCATCCTCAGGTTCGAGGAGGCGGGAGCACATTCTGCTTGCTTCAGCTACTGTCTGACCTTGCTCTTCAGCATGATGAGCTCGCAAGGCTGGGATGCCCCCGGAGATGAATGACACAACCTGTCGGCCCAGCCCTGATGGCCTGCCTATCGATGTGAAGGACAACTGCAATGACCACTTCGAAGCTTGCAAGGCTTGGACGATGAATTCCTTCATTGACATCCATCCTGTTGGCCTAGCCCTCAAAGTGAACAGCACATATAATGCAGACTTGCCATCACAATGATGACTGCTCCATAGCTTGCAAGGCAGGGATAGTGAGTCTCGTCCGAAGCCTGATCGTGTAGGCCTAGCCCTTGAAATCGCCGTCTGTGTGCCTGCCGATATTCTAGTCCTTCAGCTTGACGGCCACTCCAAGGTTTGCGAGGCTGGAAGGCTGCGCTGAGCTGTTCCCATCTGAATTTTGGAAGCTTTGCCCTTTGAGCAGCCAGGGCTGTCACAACAGTATTACAGATGAGAGGAACCATGACGATTACTGATTTTTGCAAATGAACTATGTAGCATCCTTGGCTGTGGACTCACGGGTGCCCTAGGGACAGAAAAGACTGAAATGCAGGACATTGAGCAGCTGAGAGTTCTGTGAATGTTCTTCCATGCTGACATCAAAGAAGTCACGAAGAAAAGTGATAAAGAACTTTTATTTATGCCACTAATTGTTGGTAAGTTTAAATGAGTTGGCTTACATATGGAATTAATGCGACAGGAGTTGAACGAACTACCAGATTCATAACACTATTTATTTAGTCAACTGGAGTGACGTAGAGGCTTGTGAATACCTTGAATTGGACATCTGCTGCACTTAAGCGAAGCTTGAGGTTTGATTGGCCAAATTAGACAAGAAACCACTGTATATATGTGCTATGCCAACAGGGACATTAATAAGTAGGTCACTGAGCTGGGTTTATTCACATGATGAGTGGATGCCCATTGATAATGACGAAGCTAAGAAACTCAGTCTAAAAAACGCTGCCAGAAATTCTTACTTGAGTAGTGATATTGTCACAGCAAACAGATGCATGGCAGAGGCAACAGTCCTAGCTCCAAAAGCCCTGAAATCCAGAGACAAATCTGAATAATTGTGCTACAAGAGCCCTTTTACAACGTGGAATCTTGTTCTCTGTTAGTTGGTCTGCTGTGCTGTGTCGATCAGTGGGTACTGTCTCTGCCCTGAAGACACCCACAGCTGTCCTTTAACTGGGACTGATAATCCATCTATCGGACACCACTGCTAAAGAGGTGTTACACATTTGTCACGAAGACAAAAAAGCGAAACGAAGGTGGAAAAAATAAAGTTTGTGGAAAAACGAGACAATCATTGTTTGAGATAAGGTGCAGCATTCAGGGTCAGCCACCAGAAGCAGAATGATAAAGTCAAAGGAGAGTTTGCATTTTTGTGTGCGATCAAACGGACAGACATCATACCGAATGCGTCAAGAAGGGCACAAGGATGAAGCGAAGTCACCTGGCAGCTTGGAAAGGCAGAATCATGCACTCGAATGCAGAAATGTTGCGGGAAATAACTCAAACCCCCTGAATGCAACTCGAATCAACTGCCCCTCCTAATCGCCTTATCACCCTCCTTGGGGTCCCTGCACACAGCGAACACCCAGGCAACATGGCCGCTCACATCCAGGCCCGAGCACTCGTCAACCGGACTGAGAGCGACCCGCCTTCGTCTCGCAGTGCCAGAGATCGACTCCTCAGCTACCATGACCTCATCCTGTTTTACAGAAATTTCCGCTCTACCCCCCACCACATAAATCTCTTCCCAGAAGTGACCAGGCTTTGTGGCGCAGACTTCAAACGGCCACAGTTACGACCCCTTTTCTACTGTCCATTATTACCCACGGTGAAACCTCTCCTCAATCCCACTTGTGTCCTAGCACTTTGACCACATCTTTCTAAATTGCCCGAAGAAGCCCAAGCCCCTGTGGCGAGGGTCAGAACACCAGGAGCGATGGGAGCCTGCTCTGCGCAGCTCACAACCGGAGTTACAGCTTTGGACACTGGGCTGGGCCAGAGGGGTCGCCAAAGCACAATTGTGCCCGGCCATCTAAAGTGGCCCGAGGGCCCATCGTCATCCTGCTTCCTTTTCTCCCCTCCCCCCCCCCTCACATGATTCTCTCATGAATCAGTAAAGTTTACCCACCCACCCACCCCTGAATGGAAGAAAAGAGTGAAAATTATATTTTGTGCCAAAAAAGAAGGATTTCTTTTTAACACAAGGTTAAAATAAAACTGCCTAACCGCACATTACTCAAACCATTATAAACAGTTCCAAAATTGCATAACTGTGCAATCTCGACCTTAAAGCCTGAAATAAGTGGAACAAAATTTGTTCCTCGTGAGCAAATCGGGATGTGTGGCTTGGATAAGCTGAACGTGTGCAGTTTTGGCTTTGCAAAAAGGTTGTTAATTAGTTCAACTTCTATAGCGGTGACCCAACAATGGGGGGGGGGAATGTTTAGTGCAGTAGTGTGATAGTTAATGTGGGCAGAATGCAGTGTGTAAACGGGGTGTATTTTGGGTTGAAACACTAAGATATAAATTCCACTGGCGTTGCACCGAGTCAGGTTATTTTGACAGAAAGCAATAGCCTCCCCTTTTATTTGCTTAGATTTTGTCATACAGTTTGCCAACATGTGCATTGCTGTTGCAATAGTGCATACCTCAGCAAGGCCAGATGGCTGCAGAGTGTATTTTCAGGTGGTTCCATGCGCTTATGTGATAAGTATCATATATATATAAGGCAGCCATGTATGTCTATGCACCAGCAGGCATTCCTATATGTCATGATGGTGTGCAAATTTATTCTTTACAGGTGCCATATGTTGTGCATAATGTACAGTATGTCCTTTCGTTCATGCTGGACAGCGACAATATTTACCCCTCTAGGTCTTTGTCCAGAGAAGGAAGGCCTACTGCTTGAGTGCCCATGATAGAGTCGATGCTGCTTCAGGCTTCAACAACTCCTCTGCCATTTACAGCTATGTAAGCTAATATTTGCACCGAGAAAATGTTACTTAGCTCCCTCAGATTTTTCAAATAAAGTACTTTACCAACAAAACTGTGTCCCAGGGCTATCCCTCTTCCACTTTTCTTTGGCATTTACAACACTTCCTCAGACTATACATGCATATTCAAAGCACCCAATACATTTCAGGTAGGACATCTTCTGCAAAGTTCCTATTAACGAGGTACTGGCATGATTTTTTGAACTATTCTTTTTTTTGTGAAAGCTCTAGAAGAAATGACAAGCCTCGGAGTGCCGTAAGTAATTTACTATAATAGCTTTTCTGGAGCCGGTTTTGTTTTCTAGAAGGACACTGTGTCGTGATGTCATAACACAGTATGTGGTCACATGGGAGCCGGACATTTCAATGTTTTGACATGCTCTCGGGGCCTCCAGCTAGCTCGGTCAACTCGTGTGCTGCTACTCGTGAAGGCCAATTTAGGAGTATAGCGGATGACCGAATGAGCTGGAATGAGTGTCGTAACATCGCAATGTGCTGCTCCCACGTGACCATATACTGTGTCGTGACATCAAGAGATAGTATCCTCCTGGAAGATGAAACTGGCTCTAGAAAAGCTATTATATTACATTATTTATGGCATTATGAGGCTTTGCCCCTCTAACGAGGGGTTGAAGTCAAAGCAGTAAACACAGTGCTGTCTGTCTTCTCTCCACCCATCTTCAGCGCTGTTCGATTCCCTTTTAAACATGCACTAACTAGCCCAGTTCAGCACACTCGTGCAGTATGTGCTACCTAGCACCTTTTTAACCCCTTCCATGCCACGCTATTACCCCAAATTCTGACCTTCGATGGGGGTGAAATGCAAGAACACCAGTGTACTGCGCATTTGGTGCACACTGAAGAAACCCAGATGGTCAAAATTAACCCGGAGTACCCTACTTTGGTGGGCGTCATAATTGTAACCTGGTTTTGGCACATAAAACCCCAGAATTTTTTTTTTGATTCTGACCAAAAGGGTGACCAAAGTATTTTTAGAACCCCAGTTGCCAACATGTTTTACCTCCTCAGAAAGAATTTGCTTCTGCTTCCGCTGTCCCATGGATTATGCGTTGCCATCAATCAAAAGCCTGATTAAGCACTGAGACAAATCTTGGCTTATCCATGGCATTGCTAAAAAATGCAAAGTACTGCTTATAAGCTGAGCTCGTCTTTAGCCATTTTTACCAAAAACCCATGGATGAACTCAGCTCGTTGAAGGCACGTAAGGGTTAAACACCCCACACAAAGTGTACAAGGATTTCATTTCAGAATTAAGTAGGAGAACACAAGCTGTACGTCTGGTAAGTATTGTTTGTACAATTGAGGGAAAACCAAGTCTACCAATCTTGCTAGAAAGCACCCCTGAAATAATGTATGCCAGCAATTCCAAAACTAGACAGCAAGGACAAAAGTCTAAGAATGCAAGGCATGCAGTGAAAAATCTTGGGTAGCTTTTGCAAAGAAACAATGAATAATTTAGTAGAATATAATAAAAAAAGCATTTGGTAGACTAGTTCATTTAATCATTCAACTCAACGCAAAGTCACATGCTTAGACATAATACTGTTAAGAGTTTAGGTCATAGCTTTCAATGAAAGGCAATAATGAACAAGTCTTGACACCCACGTACCTGCATGTTTTATCTTTAATGTTTGAAGATAGATTTAATGGTGCCAGTTGCAGATTAAGAATAATGTATGTAGGACATGCCCTCACATCAGGACATGCCCACACATCATTAAGAATTGGCAAGTGACATCGTTGAAATTTCTGGCTCCTGTTCAGACCATCAAACAAATATGAACCAGGTTCTCTCTAGAATGACTCCTTTATCATCAGGTTCATAATGTTACCCTTTTTTATGCATCTAAATTTATAAAAAGGAGTTGCAGACTGGCTTCACACAAATCAGGTAACAATGTCTTCTTGATAAATTTATTAGCTTACTAGCATCAGCACTGGCCTATTAATTTCCACAATTCTGTTCATTAAGTACTACTTCGAACATATACAAACGAAAGGGCACTCATATTGATATAGTTCTCGAAAATTTCAGACAACCAGAAGGGCTCTATGATGTAATGTCTTTAGTCATATTAGTATGTTTAGAAGACGTGTTTAGTTATAAATATACACTAAAAGCAACAAATTTTTATTAGTGAGCATGGTTCTTTCTTTTTTTTTGTCTTTTTCAACTTGGAAGGAGAGAAATGAGTGCAAGATGATGGTCGTTGATACACTTATCTTGCCACAACATACTGATTATTAAAAATAGAGTTGCCATGAACCCTTGAAACGGAATAACTTTTTAAAGTGAACATTAGCAAAGCTGCACAATCATAAGTTTTTAAGTCTGTTCAAATGCATATATTTAAAAAACCACAAGCTTAAAATATCAAAACGTACCACAAACTAATTTAGCCGTCATATATATCACTCATAGGTGCTAGCGTGGCAGTGTTAAGTCATCAGAAATGATCTTACAAAAGAACCTTTGTTGTAGAAAAAAAAGTTGTCGCAGTTTCACCTGAAAGGCGAAGCATCAATTGCGATAGCAAACTTGTAGAGAGCTATACGGAGTAATGATATTAGCTTTATCAGCTGTATAAACTTGGACATGCAGCAGCATCGGCAACACGCAGAACTGTTGTCGACGCCATCGGCGTTTTGCCCGCGTTCGCTCAAAATGCGTGCGGCGTTGGTGACTGTTGCCGGAGCCTCTGATATAAATGGGCACTGCGTGCCGCAGCTAAACGTCGCCTCCCTTCCCTCCCCCTCCCCCACGGCCTCTCGCTCGTCGGAAGAAGGCGCGTTTGCTCTACATACATGGTGATTGTGAAGGAGAACAGAGACGCCTACTTCTGCAGCCCTTAAGCGAGCACGGCGCAGAACGCGCGTTTGTTCTCCGCCGTGCGTTCCCTCCCCGTGAAAGACGCGCCCCTCGCGCCCTTTCACTCGCACATACGGCGTTCGGCGCGCGGCGACGATTTCTTCTCCAAATGACGTCATACGGAACCTCACGGCGACGGCGACAGCGACGGCGACGCCGACGGCAGAAATCTGCTTTTGAGTGTCCATATAATTGCTATCGCAATAAAAAAAGGAAGGGTTTGAGTTCATGACTTCGTTTATGAGCCAGGTGTTCCATCTACTATACTGCAGCAGTTTCATTCTTTTCTTTCCAATGCAGGCACAATCCATTAATAAGTGTAACCCAGTGTATTTGACCATATTTTAATGTTTCACCAATTCAAATGTTGAACTCTCTCGTTGAGCACTTAAATTTGAAATGAAAGTATGAATGGAAAAAGTGAAATATCTTCATGTGGCTAGTTTCGTCAGTTGCTACAGTCATCCTTAGTCCACTATAACTGCTATTGTCTTAAATATTAGATGCTGTGTAATATCGGGAGATGTTGCACAAGTAAACACGATCAAGAGATAAGTGAATTTTGCACATAACAAATCTTAGAACAGTTACTCATCGACAAAAAGCTCATAAAATTGACATAGTGCTTAAAAAGCCTGAGTATGTTAAGGTGAGCAAAGGCTTTGTGAGTGTAAAAGCTGTCCATCAAGGCAGATGTGTTTTCAGGTAGTATTATATCATAGTAAATACAAAAGGCAAGTGGAACAGTATAACCTCCAGATTATATTTGTTTATGGCCAGGACATTACTGGCAATAATTATGACATACTTTCAGCTATCCACAGAGGTGACAGGGCAAGCCTTACCTTAGAAGGTTTTCCTAAAGGGCTGCCACAATAGGTTGATGCCTACTTGCATGCAACGGTTCATTTCCAGTTCTGGTTTTTTTTTTTGCTCTACTTGGGAGAACCTTTAGCACACCCCTTTTACTATCCCAAGCTAATCCTTGCCTTCAAGCACTTCTTATTCCTCTATACCTATATCCTTCATTTTACTCTTACATACCAGCTTATCCTCCTTGACCCTTGGGAGTGATGAGCTATGTGGAAATCAGTTGTTGGCCTAATGAATGCAAGTCCCTTTGCCCAAACATTGACTCCAGGCAAAGGCTTCTCTTGTTCAGTCACTGTCGATCACTTAATTGTGCGGTGTTGTATTTCGTTGAAGTATTGTACTGATTTAAAAAATTACAAAATTGTTAAAGGGGTGCATTTACAAGTCTTTCTAGGTTTGTAATAACTTGCTCTACACAAAATCTTGTACAGTAAGGTGTAATTTAAAACCACAATTGATTTCTGGCTAAGTGGTAATACGTTATAAATGGCCTGACCAATTGTGCTGACCGAATAGCTATATCACTGGTTAAGCCATAAGTAGAAGGGGCATCTCAGAGTTATTAAAATGAGTATGAAAGAAAACATTTCACCAATTACATTGGTTCATTCTCAACTAAGAATAAGTTATTCCAACAGGGCTGCCTTTGTGGGCTCGCTGGGTTGGAAAAGCGGAGATGCATGAATCATCATCATCAGCCTATATTTATGTCCACTGCAAGATGAAGGCCTCTCCATGTGAACTCCAATTAACCCTATCCTGCGCTAGCTGACTCCAACTTGCGCCTGCAAATTTTCTAACTTCATCACCCCACCTAGTTTTCTGCCGTCCTCGACTGCGCTTCCCTTCTCTTGGTATCCATTCTGTAACTCTAATGGTCCACCGGTTATCCATCCTACGCATTACATGGCCTGCCCAGCTCCTTTTTTCCCGCTTAAATGACAACTAGAATATCGGCTATTCCCGTTTGTTCTCTGATCCGCACCGCTCTCTTCCTGTCTCAACGTTAGGCCTAACATTTTTCGTTCCATATGCATGAATCACTCGTTTGTATTGAGTCATTGTTTCACGCTGCAATTAAATAAATCGTCGATTTCATATTCCACAAAGGCGAACTATGAAGCTTTCGATGACAGCTAGGCAAAGAACTATAAACTGACAACTCTGAGTATACCTAAAACATAGCTAGACCATCAGAACACTGACATGATCGCGGAAAAAGAAAGCAGAATAGTTCTTGACTGCCACCTTTATTTCCTATACTAGCGAACATGCCTTAATTGTGTCGACATGTAAAATAAGCAGCCACAAAACACAACTCTCAGCTGAATTTCGCGGGTGTAAACACCCCGTCAAAATGGTAGATGTTGAGTTCGGAAAAGACGTGCCTATATAGTGCATTTTGTATGTTTGGTACTGCGCTATCAAAGAACTGCGGCACAGAGATATCGTGAAGCTATTACAAAATCGGCTATATTTATGCAGCCTTCGCTCCGACCAAGAACATAACCAGAAAGCAATTCCTGCCTTTTTCACATATAACCGAAGCCACATTCAAACTGCATGTTTATCGCGCATTTTGAACATGCATCTTCATAATTGTTGCCAATTTGCAGGCAACAATTATGGATTACAGCAAATATCCGGGTTTATTAGTCGGTTTTATTGTTGTCAGCGAGTGGGTGTGTAAAAAGGCCTGGGAGTGTAAAGAGGGCGCGAACAGAGAGAAATCATGAGGGCGAAACAACGTACGGCTTAAAACACCACAACCACGCAAGAAACACCTCTCAAGGGATGCCGGTACACTTATTGGATGGCTCAGTGCGCGTACTATGACCGGAGACAACGTGTACACGCGTGTGTAATGAAGGAACTCTTACTATAGGCCCCGTGACAGTTGAACAGTGCGCCCTTTCAATCTCAATCAGTATGCTTCACTGCACGGCGCCGGCAAATATGTTTCACCGCATAACAGGTCTGTATTGCGGTGAAGCTAATTAAAGAAAATTTGTCGACCATTATGAAACGCGTACAAGACCCTTGCCCACGTGTGGATGTATATGAGCTATGACTACAGTGGATTGCCCGTGGCTGTGACATATTTGACATTTAGCTCCACTCCCTCTCTCTCGAGAGAGGAAGTTTAATTGCATCTGGAGAAGTCCCAGCCACAGGCTTCGCAAATTTGCTGCTCAGTGTGAGATGGCAAGGAAGTGAAAAAACGAAGAAACAGCACACAAACATACACGCGTGCGAAATGCACTACCACAAAAGTTATTTTCTCATTCCTTCGTGGGGTGCGCACAGCTCAGGTATTTGGTCCGAGAATACGTCTTTTTTAATTGCAACACAAATTAGTCATGTGTGGTGTGGCTACTAAATTTCCAAGGACAGGCCTCCCTATTACAAAGCATCTGCAAATGCAAATAAATGGTCTTTGTCCTGGTCAATACAACAGGGGGATACATATATGGCATGCTGGACAAAAAATTCTAAATAAAACCCTCTTGAGCACATGGCCATTAACGAGACATTTAGCATTTTGAAAAGTGTGTTTTACTGCAATATCAATGTGGTTTTGCTTTCAGTGAAATCACAAGAATTGAAACACTATAGAGAAAAAAGAGAAAAAAAGGTAAAGGAAAGACACGGAGGTTAACCAGACATTATCTCCGGTTGGCTACCCTGTACCGGGGGAGGGGAAACACCATATATATGTACGTGCACGGAGGCAGCTGCAAGCAAAGCTTTAACTCTGAACTGGTTAAATTGGCGATATAGCCAGGTCGAGGTAGCCTTTTCTTGAATCTACTGTGTGTGGAACGCAATCACAATTGTTGACAGATAAATCGTCACAATTGCCATCTTCAGAGAGACCTAATCGCGACCTACGTAGCTATGTATACTAAAGTGCTTAGAGGACATATTCGACATTCTACCATCTCGCTTGTCCACCATCTCATTTGCTTGCAAGTGAAGAGCTCTCAGGCTACATTTTCAAGAACCATTGTTACTCCCCAGCCGTCCCTTCAAAAAGATGTTTGCACCTGCTGCAAGATCACCATCTCCCTTCCGTGGTGTATGCAAAAGCTTCAGATGTCATCAGGCCCAGCTGTCAACAGTTTTAATGGAGCTTACTCTACCCCTTTTACACAAAGTGTATGCAAACCTCTCGTTCACATTTACATGGATGGTTTCGTCGCGTCCACTGATTTAACGGTCACTGTCATTGTTGTGGCTCGATCAAAGCTAAATTCCAAATGTTGCATATGACCACGTCTAGAAGGTCGGAACATCCCGCCCTTCATGCCACTATTGCATATATTGAACAGAAACCCCCCATGTAAATGGACAGAGTTCAGTAATTCCAAAACGGCTGTTGAAAGCCTGCAAGGTGACACTGCACCATGGGAATTATGAACAGTTTATTTCAAACAAACAAGAAATCTAGGATCACAATAATTGGAAAAGGATGTGATGTTATTATCCAGTGGATGCCTGGTCATTGCAGCGTTTTTGGCAAGCATCTTACTGATGAAGCTGCCATATCATCCCACACGATCCCGCTTTCTAGAATGGACACAGTCAGAGAACTTCAATGAATTTCTAATGACATCATGCTGGCTCTTTGGAAGACTCCAGAGTATTCAACCATCATTTGTGCAGGCTTGATCTATCACTGCAGCTGCGATTACGATGTCAAACCTCTCCTGGTGTTACAATACACTGCGGTGCCACCTACGACTCGGTGTAGCCTTCACAAATTCACAGTCCTTCTTTATTAAATGTGACCACTGTAAACTCGAAAAGACCATCCAGCAGCTCCTCTGGCAGTGCACCCACTCTGACGTCCAGTGTCAGCCCTTCTGGAGTGTACCAGAAGTTGACCTTTTACAGAGGCTAAGATCCTGGGTGCATGGTCATATCAACCAAGAAAGCTATACGTGCTCTAACGACTCTAAAAAAATCAATCTGAAAAGACACTTATAGACACCCTCTGTCTTCTATCCGAGCAAGCAATGATTAGGCAGATTATTCTCTTGCAGAACTTCATCCGACCAAACGCCAGAGAAAGGAGTGATGCTGATATGGACACACAAGTTTTGTTGGCACTGGAATACGTTACCTGGGCAAACTGCTGCAAGCGTTATAAAACTGCATGCATTGAAGCTGGTGCATGAGCAAGCGGAAGTGCATGAGCTGCAAATTCTCTGCCAATTATTTGCTTTGTCAAACATCTGTGACCAAAGTGAAGAAAGGGCGAAGAAAGGACTGCTGGCATCTGGACCAGGTTCTTGCTAAGTTCGTAGCACCAGCAACTGCTATTACTTTGGAGAACAAAATAAAGCAAACGTTGCGCCACCTGAAGCAGTATTCTCACTTGTTGCCTAATCAGGGAAGGACAGAAACAGAGCAAAGAATGCTGCCTTCCAAGCTTAATTCCAAGCAATGTAAAAGCAACCTTGGAAATCAAATCAACTGCATCATTCTGGGCAGAAAGGGGAGAACTAAACATATAGATGACGTGCAAGAGTTCAGAAATGTCTACACATTGGCCCAGCACGTATTAACTTTATATTATTGCTGCAACTAAAGGAAGCTATGCCAAAAAAAGAGCAGCAAGACTTTGAGCTGAAAAACTGCATGCCATAATCATAATGACATCAGCTTTTGCTGTGACTGGCAGGAATTATATGTGAATATGTACAAGCGTCAATGACCAGCAAATTAAACTCCACCAAGAAGAAAATGGACTAAACGAGACATCTGCTTCAGCTTTAACAAAGTGTTATCAGACATTTCAGCTTTCATGGCTTCCGCAATAAAATATGATTGCATAAGTAATACGTTTGCTTATGCTGCGATGTGCTTTTTATTGTGTATATTTGCATGCTTATGTTAGTACGTGATTTTTTACACAATTTTGCTTATGCTGCGATGTGCTTTTTATTGCGTATATTTGCATGCTTATGTTAGTACGTGATTTTTTACATCGTTTTATAGGTGCAACAAAGCATAGAATTTTTTGTTATAGTTAGTATTAAAAGATTTGAATAATGCGGGTTGTTACTCTTGTCATGTTTTTATGCCAAACCAGTGGCCCAAGTTTTAAATTACCTAGCTTATGCCACTAGACATGTGGTTGTGTTCGTGATGCCATCGTGGTCGTTGCATTGTCATCCAAATCTCACACTATCTGCGCTAAAACCAGGTGGTTCACATGAAAAGATCCGGGTGTCCCAACAGCAGCACACCCACCGGTTGTTGGTCGCCTCCGTATGAACAGCGATTCAAAAGCAAGTTTCACACGAGTGTTGATTTCGAAACACCCGACAGCAATGCTCCACCTTTGCATAGCCTGCAAAGTAGCCTGCAAAGCACCTTGCATAACATCAATTCCCACACTGCATGGGATTTACACAATTTTATCTCATAGTTTTCATGTAGAGCCTTTTGGACCTTTATGTGGGGAATAATGAAATGGCTGTTTCTGTCTAGCTCCTCTGAAATACATGTAATTTGACAGCTTGCATGCTGAGATGTAACTTCTTAAGTCTCAAACTAGCATCAAGAAAGACAGCACCATAAAAAAAATACTGGGGTGGACAAATCAGTTTCCAAAAATTTCTGTTGCCTTCTTGACCACAGTTCCTGTAACAAGTTTGTGTGAAAGGACATTTCCAAAGCTAACATATGCACAGACCAAGCCGAGAAGCCTTATCTCACAAGAATGGCTTAGCCGGCTGATGGTGCCTTTGGTGGAACACTGAATTGTAATTAAATCAGTTTTGATGATATTGCCACGCGCTTGTGCCACTTGCTCCCAGAAGAAGACGAGGACAGTCTTGTGCACGAGCTAGCGCCTTGGTCTTTTGTCGGTGCTGCGCTGCCCCTTTGGCGACTCGGACTTACCTTAACGGCCTCTTTTAGAAGTCGCCTTTTCATTAAACATGACATTTTTCTGGTGGAGGTATGGGTATTCTCGACCCATGCAACAGACCCCTCCTAGCAGCAGGAACGCTAGATCGCTACCGGTGCTCACGCCAGTACATCGCGCCAGCCGGAGAATCCAGGGATTGGCCCCCGAGTTTGAGCCGCTACCTGAGAGGACAACGACAACGTCGGCAGGTATGGATGCTACATCCGCTACTACCTCGACAAACCCTGCGACGGCTACTCCGGTACCTCCGGTACCTCCTCATTACACGCTGCAAAAACCGCGGGTGCCAAGCCCCTTCCATGGCGACCTTCTAGAAGACGTGGAAGACTGGCTCGCGGACTTCGAGCGCGTAGCAGAGTTCAATGGATGGGCCGACGAGGCGAAGCTCAAAAACGTTTATTTCTGTCTTTTGGATGGTGCTCGCACGTGGTTCCAGAACCGCGAAGGCATCCTGACATCATGGCGTGAGTTCTGTCGCAGGCTCTTGGACACCTACGCCAGCTCCGATCGTCGAGAACGAGCAGAATGGGCCCTCCAGTCTCGCATTCACAAACCCAACGAGAGTGTGGCTATGTACGTGGAAGACATGGTGCGTCTCTTCAGGCGAGCTGACCCTACCATGTTGGAAGACAAGAAGCTGCGTCACTTGATGCGCGGAGTGAAAGAGCAGCTTTTTGGTGGACTCGTTCGTAGTCCGCCCAAAACGGTTGCGGAGTTTCTCACTGACGCCGTCGCCATGGAGAAGGCCCTGCACCAGCGCTCGCACCAATACGATCGGCAAGTGAATCTCTCCTCTGCTACCAGTGGCCTAGGAGCTCTCACGACCGACGTCGAGTCGCTTCGCGAGATTATCCGAGCGGTAGTCCGCGACGAGCTGCGACAGCTGCATCAGACGCAACAGCCTTCAGCCAACTTCATCGCTAGCGTCGTGCGTGACGAAGTGCAGCATGCGCTCGGCGCACCACGTTACGAAGCAGCACTTCAGGCCGCTCCACCAGTTGAGGCCTTCACAACATCAAGTGAACCTCGACGGGCAACATACGCTGACGTTTTAAGATGCACCGCCCCGTCGCCGGTGACGCCTCCTACCATGAGCGACTACCAGCGTGCGGCTTATGCCGACGCATTCAGGCCCCCTATCCCTGCACCAGCGCCCCTACCTGCCGTCACCCCGTATGCGACGCTTCAGTCAGCGCAGGCGGTTCCTTATTTTGTAGAGGCTCGGCCATCCGCGCGTAAATCGGACATTTGGCGCATGCCTGATCGTCGACCGCTCTGTTACCACTGTGGTGAGGCGGGACATTTATACCGAGAGTGCCAGTACCGCCGCCTTGGACTCCAGGGGTTTCCTGTCAATTCACCCCGACCCCGTTTCGGACAACGGCCACCCGAGATTGAAGATTTTCTCGCCCGACAGCGTGCGCCACCGTCATCAAGGCGCCAGTCGCGATCGCCGTCACCACGACCATCCTATTCGGGAGGTGCAAGGCGGATGTCGCAAGGACGATCTCCGAGCCCTCGCCTGGAAAACTAACGTCAGCGACCTTTCGAGGCGAGGCCGCTGATACTGGACGTGCCGAAGACCTCCAATCGAAGCGACCTCAGACCGACGGAGACTTGACGACGCCAGTATCTCAGGCTGGAGACTTCTCCATGAACATACCTGTGCTGATCGACGGTCGAAATGTTACTGCCTTAATCGACACTGGCGCTGACTATTCGATTATCAGCGGAAAACTGTCAAGCCATTTAAAGAAAGTCATTACGCCGTGGACAGGGACGCACGTACGGACAGCTGGCGGACATGTCATCAAACCGCTTGGTGTGTGCACTTCTCGGGTGCAAATTCAAAATTCTACATTTCCGATCAGCTCCCTTGTTCTCCGAGAATGCTCACGTGAATTAATACTCGGCATAGACTTTCTTCGAGAGTATGGCGCCATCGTCGACCTCCGCCGACGCTGTATCTCTTTCTCTACAAAGAAAGCGACGACACGAGATGCCAGCCGCCGCACAGCCGCTCTTCGAATTTCCGACGACAGCGTCACGATACCACCTCGTGCTAGTGTAATGATTGCGGTAACGTCCGAGGGCATACGTGAAGGCGAAGTCCTCGCAGAGTGTAACGTCTCCCTTCTACTTACGCTCGGAATTAGCTTGGCTCGAGGAATCATTGACGTTAGGGATGGCCAAGCTGACGGCTTGATCACCAATTTCACAAATGAGCACCGACACCTCTTCCAGGGCACTGCCGTCGCTTACGCTGAAGCCTGGGAGGACGTCATTGAGTGTTTCGCGTGTGAAGAAAGCGACAGCGATGAAGAATGCGTCCCAGATATCGACATCAATAACGAGCTGTCGGAGGACAATAAGGCGGCACTGCGGGGACTGTTGCGTGAATTCAAGGACTGCTTTGCTCGATCGTCGAAAATCAGTCAGACACCCATCACGCAGCATAGGATAATTACTTACGAGGATGCACGTCCTATTCACCAGCAGCCATATCGTGTTTCGCAGAAAGAACGAGAAGCAATTCAACGACAAGTCAAGGAAATGATTGACGATGGCGTCATCCAGCCTTCAAACAGTCCGTGGTCGTCACCGGTTGTCCTGGTAAAGAAGAAGGACGACACTCTCCGCTTCTGTGTTGATTACAGAAAACTCAACAACGTCACAAAGAAGGACGTTTATCCGTTGCCGCGCATAGATGACTCTCTTGACCGGCTACGGCGAGCCAAGTATTTTTCCTCCCTTGACTTGAAAAGTGGGTACTGGCAAATAGAGGTAGACGAGCGTGACCGGGAGAAAACAGCCTTTGTCACTCCGGATGGACTTTACGAGTTCCGAGTACTTCCGTTCGGGTTGTGCTCTGCTCCGGCAACCTTCCAACGGATGATGGACACGGTGCTCGCTGACCTAAAATGGCAAACCTGTCTCGTCTACCTGGATGATGTGGTCGTATTTTCAGGCAGCTTCTCCGGACATCTTAAGCGACTGCGGCGAGTGCTCGAGGCAATCCGATCGGCTAACCTCACGTTAAAGCCTCAGAAATGTCACTTCGGTTATGAAGAATTGAAGTTTCTTGGTCATGTCGTGAGCGCAGAAGGCGTCCGTCCCGATCCCGAGAAAACTGCCGCTGTAGCTGCTTTTCCGACTCCTACAGACAAGAAAAGCGTTCGACGCTTCCTGGGATTGTGCGCATACTACCGGCGCTTTATACGCAATTTCTCTAAAATTGCTGCACCACTTACTCGTCTCACTAGAGACGACACGCCGTTCATCTGGAGCTCTGAACAAGAAGCAGCTTTCGCCGAGCTTCGACATCGCCTGGCATCACCCCCGGTTCTTGGACATTTCGACGAGGACGCCGAAACAGAAATTCATACCGACGCCAGTAACGTCGGTCTGGGTGCGGTGCTCGTACAGCGGCAGGAGAACGACGAAAGGGTCATAGCTTACGCCAGTCGCACCCTATCACGACCCGAGTCCAATTACACTACCACGGAGAAAGAGTGTCTTGCCGTCGTATGGGCACTTGCCAAATTTCGACCTTACCTCTATGGCCGCCCATTCAAGGTCGTGACGGATCATCACTCCTTATGCTGGCTGGCAAACCTAAGAGACCCTTCTGGACGACTGGCACGGTGGAGCCTGCGCCTGCAGGAATACGACGTGACCATCGTGTACAAGTCCGGCCGCACACACGACGATGCCGACACATTGTCGCGCGCACCTGTCGAATCTGCCGATCAACACATCGAAGACGACAGCGCTTTTCTTGGCGCCATAAGCGGGACAGACGTATCGACACGGCAGCGAGCAGACTGTGAATTGCGCCCCATAATTGAACATCTAGAAGGCCGCAACGTCACTCTGCCCCCGCAAATTGCTCGAGGTTTGTCGTCGTTTTGTTTACGGCAGGGCATCCTATACAAGAAGAATTCTGCTGCCAGCAACAACACCTATCTTTTGGTCGTACCCACAAAGCTTCGTGATGAAATCCTGTTCGCATGCCACGACGAGCCTGCTTCTGGCCACTTGGGTTTCACTCGAACCCTTGCCAGGGTACGAAAATCGTACTACTGGCCGAAACTCGCCACTTGTGTTAAACGATACGTCCAAGCCTGCCGTGAATGCCAACGCCGAAAGTCGCCGAATGTGAAGCCTGCGGGATTGCTGAATCCTATCGAACCGCCTCGAGGGCCCTTCGATCAAGTCGGCATGGACCTCCTGGGCCCGTTTCCGTTGTCTACTTCCGGAAACAAGTGGATAATTATCGCCACGGACTATTTAACCCGCTATGCTGAAACAAAGGCTCTTCCTAAAGGCACAGCTTCTGAGGTTGCACAGTTTTTCGTACAGAACATCGTACTACGTCATGGCGCCCCATCCTGTGTCATCACGGATCGAGGAGCGGCGTTTACGGCAAGGCTGCTTGAAGAAGTTTTTCAGCTGAGTTACACCACGCACCGAAAGACGACTGCCTATCACCCTCAAGCAAATGGCTTGACTGAAAGGCTTAACAAAACAATGACCGACATGCTGTCGATGTACATAGACGTGCAGCATAAGACGTGGGACGAAGTCCTACCATACGTCACGTTTGCGTACAACACCGCTACGCAAGAGACCACACGCTTCACGCCTTTTGCTCGTGTTTACGGTCGTGAAGTGCAGACGATGTTAGAAGCCATGTTACCATGTGACACTTCTGACAATCTTGATGAAGACACTGAGCGTTTCGTGCAACGTGCCGAGGAAGCACGCCAACTGGCTCGCGTGAACATCAGGAAACAACAGTGTATTGACGCGCGACACTACAACCTTCGCCACCGACAAGTTGAGTACCAACCGGGTGACCAAGTGCTAGTTTGGACCCCCGTCCGCCGTAAAGGCCTTTCGGAAAAACTTATCAGTCGGTACTTCGGCCCTTACAAAGTGCTTCGGCGAGTAAGTGACCTCAATTATGAAGTCCTTCCTGACGGCACCCAGCCAGCACGACGCCGACAACCGCGGCCCGAGATTGTGCACGTAGTGCGGTTAAAACCATATTGCACACCACAATAGTCGTGGTTTCCGGACCATTACGTTTATCCTGGGACAAGTCTTTCTGCCCGTCCATGCTTTGTTTAGCATCGAGTCGATGCTCTTCTGGGAGTAGGGGTAATGCCACGCGCTTGTGCCACTTGCTCCCAGAAGAAGACGAGGACAGTCTTGTGCACGAGCTAGCGCCTTGGTCTTTTGTCGGTGCTGCGCTACCCCTTTGGCGACTCGGACTTACCTTAACGGCCTCTTTTAGAAGTCGCCTCTTTATTAAACGTGACAATATTATACAAATGACACTAGGGCATGCAGACTTATGCTGCAGCTTTCTTTTATGCCACGAAACACCAAAAAAGCATACGAGTAAATGCAAAGTAATCTGCATTGTATCCTAGCTGTATTGTGTGTGCCACATTACCAGAGAATCCTGCCGACCTTTAATTCACCTTTGCAGTGCAACATGTCTTTAAAAAGCCATATCTTTACATTGTGTTGATATGTGTAGGTATGTCTTTTCACCTTCATGTCAGCTCAGCTCTGTCAACAGCAGATGCACTAAAGCTGCACGTTACCTACTTTGCATTTTGCAACTGAAAAAAAAAGAAACATAGGTGACCTTCAGAAAAAAATGTTTAATGTGTGTATTTAAATAGTTGTGGAACCTTCTTTTCTGGAAGACCATGTGGTGCTTAGTGGTGTAAAGATGTAGATTGGCAAGCAAGAACTGATGAGCTTTTATTTAAAAATAAAACTGATTGATGTTTCGTGGGACATGGTGCCTCATGTCTCAATGAGCACCCTTTATGGCTGAGAATATTTTTGCCATTGGATCAGCTTTGATAAGGCAGAATCTTTAATCTTGGCACATTAGACAACACCTTGAGACAAAATGAATGTAACACTTTTCATTCAAAGAAAGGAGCTTAAAAATTCGGTATAAACAGCAGAATGAAATGCAGGAACTTAGATGGGAAATCAGGTAAGAAATTTATAACCATGTTATGAATGCAAGAGGCTGACAGTTAATAGAATAAGAAAGCCCTGGAGAAGGTGTCTCCGACTTGCAGTGCAAGACCCCTGCATGCCTATGATGATATTGCAGTATTCATGGCTGAGACAGGACCGTTCAACGTTGCAATGTACACTGTAACACTCTGTGCATCTCTTTCAAATCTTCCTGTGCCAACAGGTGTAAACTGCATGCTTCAAACAGTAAAAGCTTTGTTATTGTAATACAAACAGTTTTCATGTTTATTGGATTCTCATTTTAACAAATGACTTTAAAAAAGGAAGGAACGAAGAATAGATGGAAAGACAGGTAGGTTAGCCAGTTCTGACTGGTTAGCTACCCTGTGCTGGAAAAAGGGGGTAAGGAGAATAAAAGATAATAGAAAAGAGATGTTACAAATAAAGGGGGGAGGGGGGAAGAAAAGCAAAAAAAAAATGAAAGAATATGGCACTGCCTAAAGTCTGTCTCTAAGGCCGTAAGAAGCACAACAATGCTTTCAAAGCCTTCTGTGCTGAGGACGGTCTCGGCCAGTGTCTCAAGATCCTTTCCTCCGCCAAAGGGCGTTTGTCAGGTCTAACGCTCTTGAAAGTTCTTTCCTGGCCGCACTGAAGCGAGGACACTCACAGGGAAGGTGGGCGATAGCTTCCTCGCAGCTACAGTTATCGCATGTAGTGCTGTTGGCCATTCCGATCCGAAATGAGTAAGCATTCGTGAAGGCCCTGCCAAGCCACAAGTGGCACAGAAGCGTCTCCTCAGCTCCAGATATTCCTGATAGAAGATGGAGCAGTAGATTCTGATCCAAGCTGTGGAGGCGAGCGTTGATAAATTCCGTCGAATTCCACTGTGTAAGTGCAAGTTCACGTGCGTGTGAACGAAGCCTTGCAGCTGCGTCAGTTCTGGATAGAGGTATAATAGCAGAGTGGAGACCATCATGAGCAGATCGGGCGGCCTTATCTGCACAGTCATTTCCGTAGAGAGCGCAATGGCCCTGTATCCAATGATACGCTACATTGTGTTTTTTCTCTATTGCGTGACTTTAAACTTCCATACTGAGGCTAGGAGAATTGAGAGCGGGGCGAGTTGTTGCATTATTGAAAGACTAGAAACAGTGCACAAAGTATGAAGGCCAGTGAAAACACAAAATGAGCATTGACTTGCAACTGAATTTTTTATTCAATTATATATACAAGAACAATACGCACACATCAAGCAATGGGGAAAAAAAATCAAGCAAATGAAGTGAAGGCTATTAATCATGAGTGACATTCTACTGATCCTCATGTCTGCATTATTTTTATAAGGTACGCTTCAATGGAGTGCCATGCATGCCTACACGCTTACTCCAGTGCAGACTCTGTTTTTTCGAAGATAGGCCTGCACCCACACTGACCACATTGCAGGCAAGAAGTGTAAAGGGACGTTTTCACTAAGCAACGTCTTAATGCTTACTTAATCTGGTATAAACACAATGCTGCATTTGCACTGTGTATTTGCATTTGCACTTGTGGTCGCTGATAAACAATGCTGAACATGGAACAAATTGAGTGGCCATTTAAGATATCTAGAAGGGCCATGTGTATCTTATACATTTATTTTTGTGCTTTAATAGGGATTACATATTCTTGAAGTATAATTAAAATGTGTTACATAATGGTGTCACAGGTCACAATCCATGTTTGCTGCTGTGCAATAGCCCAAACTTTGTATCCAATGTGCATGCATTGTCCCAAGTAGCCATGACACTAGGTCTGTTCGATTCGCACCATCTGAACCAGTTCACGAGGTGCAGTAATGGTGCCCCCCCCCTATGAACCATTCCATTAATTTCAAAAGAATCACAAAAGGTGCAGGGCTGGTTCACAATTTTTCTGCACGTTCCCTACAGACGGTGGCAAAACATAGTGCAGGCGTGCTGGTGCCAAGCAGCAGACAATGAAGCACACGGACGTAAGCACCACTGCACGGACGTAAGGACGTAAGCACCATGCTTACACATGTCTGCTGTACCTAAGCAATGCGAGGTGTGCTTACGCCTTAGTAGCCGACCATACCTGCAGTCTAGGACCTCTCAAAATGACATAAATGGCACTCTTCAGGCGGGCAAAACATAGTGCCTGCATTGTGTCTACACCTCGGCATTTGTTTAGAGTGTCGCGTTGTGCCTGTACCGATGAAATTAATTGAGCTGCACAATTTTTATAACTTCTTGTGCCCCGCTGTGAACTGGTTCAAAGTGGTGCAGGTGAATCGAACGGACCAATTGTGATAGCTTACGTCACAACCGTAAATATGTGCAGGAAGGTCTGCAATGAAGACTTGCTTGTATACAATAATTATGATGCAATTAATTTGCAATCTGAATTCAATTTTTTAATTATGTTGAGAAAGACAGTTTTACACATAAAACTCTCTTTTGTCTTTCTCGATTTGACAGCACAAATTCTCAGTCGAATGGCACTATAATTTTTTAAATCTTTCTTCGCAGCCCCCCATGGCATCTTTAATGAGCGCTCACTTCCAAACTAGTTGGCATTGCAATGCAATTATAAATATTTCATGCAAAGAAAACAAATAAAAGCTGACAAACATAGCCTAACATTTATCTCTTTCTTGTCTTGGTCTAAACGTAGCTTTAATTTAACCTTTCAAAGCTAGTGAAGCCCCCCATAACAAACAATACCGGCTTTCAAACCCCGATAGTGCAAGTTTCACAGACAGTGATAATTCAAGGAAAATGTGACTGGATGGGGAAAGTAACGGTCGAGCTGTCTGTAAACAAGGCAAATGGCATTCTTCTGGACGGCTTCCAGTTTGTTAATGTTGGTAGCTTGTGCACATCCCATATACAACTCCACCATATTCTCGAAAAGGTCATATTAGCCCAATTTATATGAGAAGTTTAACATTGTTGGTAGATGATTTTAGCATTCGCTGCAGCTATAGTAGTTCATGAAAAGCGTTAACACAAATAATATCAACATGCTTTGACAAGGATAAATGATAAGGCAAGATGAAGCCTAAGCACTTGTATTGAAAAACCCTGTCTAAAATTAGCCTGTTATTTGAATAGATAGAAATAATTGGTGATGTATGTTTTACGAAGAACTATATCACAATTTTGTTGAAATCATTCACTGCCTGCCAAGCCTCACACAAGGCACAAAATTGGGAAAATGAATAATTCTGGCCATTGACAGTCATAAGCAGAATTAATTTCGGGATATAGAAAACAATCGCCAGCATACAATCAAACGCTACTTTCTGTGTTACTGGGAAGGTCACTTATGTAAAGTAAAAATAGTAAGTTGGCAAGCACAGACGCCTAAAGAACACCTGATGGCACCTAGTATGGCAGAATCAAACGAGTTGAAACTAACAAACTGCAAACAATTTAAGAGAAAGTTAGAAATGCAGTCAAGTAATATAGAGTTTTAAGTATAATGCTCAGCTTGTTCAGCAGTTAGAACAAATAACGGAACAAAAATAACAAAAATGGCATCTAACTGGATTCTAATGTCAAAAGCACAAGTGAGGCCGTGAGTGAATTCCATAAACGGCAAGATGGTATTAAATCCATGCAAAATGCCATGTTAGGTCTGTTCGATTCGCCTGCACCACTGTGAACCAGTTCACAGTGGTTCACGCAAAGTTCAGATATTGTGGTGCAGGCACAGTGCGACACTCGAAACAAATGCCTAGGTGCAGAGGCGGTGCAGGCGTTATGTCCGAATAATGTGCACAGAGTGCGTACGTTTGAGAGGTCCTGAACTGCAGATATGATCGAATTCTTGGGCATAAATACACACACCACACTTGCATAGATACATCAGATGTGCATAAGCGGGGTTTTAATGGCGCTCATGTCCGTGTGCTGTGTGGTTTGCTGCGCTGCTGCCTCGCGCCTGTACGCCTGCACCAAGGCAGCACCGACAATGGAGTGGGTGCAGCAAAATCGTGAACCAGCCCTGCACCTTTTGAAACGAACGGCGTGGTTCAGCGGTCCCCATTGCTTCACCGCTGAAACGAATGGCAGGGTGCAGCACCTCGTGAACTGGTTCAGATGGTGCAGGCGAATCGAATGTACCTGTTAAAACTTAGATAGGCATTATGTGATTCAACGAATTCAACAATATGCTTATAAACTATGTATTACATTTTACTAGATTAAGGTGTAAAAAAGATCAATCTATATATAGTTACAAAAGCACGCTTTTACCAAATTTAGAAAGGGGGAGGACTTTCGTTTGTTTTCAAGATGAAGGAACAATACCTGTTGTGAGAGAACACTGAAAAATAATAGCAATGCTGAGGAGCCCACTGGGAATAATGTACGAAAATGCATTAGGAATTACGTCAGGGACCCCACATTTCTTAGGTAGGCCTTCATTGAACAACATTTCCTAAATTCACAGAAGTACTTCTATATTCTAACCATGTTATTAAGGCATACAACATTAAAAACAGAAAGAAAAAAAATGCTATGGTAGTGTTTTCAATAAGAAATGAGCCCCTAAGGGTTCATGCACCAGTAAAACTCTACACATGTGTTGACTCCTGCTGATTGCTTCAAGTTCAGCTGAAGTCGCACAAGCCTTCTACACCTTAGTTAGAGAAGCTTGGCTTTCCTTGCAGAGTGAAGACAATTGCAAAAAGAAGGCACATAAAAGTAGAGAGGTTTTGTTATAGCCTGTACAGTAAGAGATCCACTGAAGATAATTACAACACCAGCTAGCTGCTGTCCCATAATCTCGGAAGATAAACCATTTATCTACACACATGCACAGGGTGGAAATGATTGCATTCCCATGCATACGCTACATAATGACAATCACCACAAAACCCCATCGCATTACTATTACTTCCACAGGTAATTTTCACTGCTGCTATGGAATTGCTGTCTCACTACAGCAACCAATACATTGGACATTTCAATTGGTTCATGAAAGCGGGATGGGCACTTGCCAGACTGAAGCAGAGGCATTACACACACTGTTCAATGCCCAGCCTCGTGTAAGTCACTTAAAACTCGTCACAGACACTTGCTGACTGCCTTCAGGCGGGGACATGCCTTTCTGTTAGATTCACGTTTCACGTTCAGACTTTCGCGTCATTAGACATGACTATAGCCAGACTGACTGGGCTTCTGCGTGCGCAAAGGGATGCGAAATGCGTGAATGCAATTTGTTTATCTACAAAAGGCACTCCTATCTTGCAAAGTGATAATTGGAAATATCTATGCACCCTACATCGATCGTCCAACGGCGGCGCGCATCAATTCTGCGTTTTCGAGCTCGTGAGCAGTGTCTCGACGTGGTTACCCATCTAGCCACCGTAACGTGGTGTCGAAGGCTAAACAGGCATCCGGCTATATTGTAAAACGCAGTCACAACTAAAACTAGCAACAGTCTACGACACATGCTACAACACACGAATTATCTCTGTCGGCACTATGCAGTCGGCGGCGCAGTGTCACCACACGACTCTTCGAAACCGCCAATCCATAGCAGGCGACATGTGGTGTCGTTTTGTGGATGCAATGCAGTTCCTTCGAAGCTTCACTATTATCTTCGTAAGGGAAACGTTATTCGCACTCACTGATACTACACAGTACACACCACACGGCCACAAGTAGCCACAGCGACGAAAAGACCGTCTCGTGCGATCCCCTCCACCGCTGCGTGCACGCATGTGTAGGCGCCCACAGTCATTTTCGATTTTAAAACGCGGCATTAAATCAAATGCTCTATATATTTCGACGAAGTATATTTAACAACAAAACGATAATACTAGCATTTCATGTCTTCTGTTAAACTGCTTTCTTTTTGGTGACGTCATTGCGTGGCAGCAGCGCTACAGTGTACTATAGCAGCGCTCTCCACTTGGACTTCGCTGGTGCCACGCGCGTGTCACCAGCGCCGGCCTATTTTTTACCTCCATTACAGTGTACTAGAAGGGGGCAGTGGGCTTACTCAGCGGCTCCTCTGACGCAGTCAGCGTCGCATCCAAGAGGTGGCGCCACTGGCAACTTCAATGGAAGCTTTGCTTGCAGAAGCTTTGATTTTCCTTGCGTTTCTGTCGGTTTCAGTTCGAAGCAGTTCACACTCTTATTTGTTTTTAATTTTGACATACTTGACAGTCTTTACATATCTTTAGCAAGCACTACATTTGTTTAGGCCACATGATATTTGCCATAATAGTACCTTGTGGAAAAGCAGGACGGCACCTCTTGGTCAATTTGCTGCCTATCCCAACTCTAGACCTTTTGTGCAAAGAGGTCGTCGCTGACGGATGTTGCTTATGCGGAAGGGGCCTTCGAATTTTCCGAATTATCGGGCAATCGTAAAAAAAATTTGAAAACGGTTTCATGCCGTGTCGACCTAATGTAAAATTTTGTCAGCCAGAAAGCAGCGCGTGCAAGCTTCCCAGCTGGGCTCAATAAAAAAAAGAAAAAAAATCAGGCATGCTGACCAGGTTTGTGTCTTTGTTTAGCCAAAATGAATATGTATATATGACTTAAATATTTCATTGTTCCACTTTAGTTCCATGCTTCACAGTAGCCTTCTGCGTTTATTATTAACCATTATTACGCCGGCACACATTTGTTAAATCAAATCAGGTTTTTTTATAAAGAAATGGGGGGAGGCCTGAAAAAAAGTGAAAACTAGTTCACTTGAGAAAGGCTCCGGCCTATGCTTATGTACAGTTATATAAGGGTAAGCAAAATGAAGTTAACAGGCCTGTTGCTGACACAAAGCTTTTATTTGCAAGAAGTACAGCGAGCCATTGTACAAGTACAACAGCTCAACTTCAGCTGCTTGGCCCTCTGCCACTTTCCTGCCTTGTCACAGTTAATTCCTTTCACATAAAAATGCAGACGTGTGACAATGTGAAAGCTAATTATTTTAGCTGTGAGGCTATAAAGAGCGTGCACATGGCAGCCAACTTCGAGGGAATTAAAGGTTACTCTTAACAACTTCCAGCATATCCATAACGCTGCCAGAGTGTAGCTCACTCTGATAGAAGCATTGTGTGAAAAGATCCTCTAGAATTTTCACAAAGCCATGCAGCTGACTGGAGGGATAAAGGAGGCCTCCTCGCGGTCACAGAAGTTTGTTAGCAGGGCAAGTTGAACACGTTCGCCTGGTTGCGTCGTGGTGAGCAGCTTTATGCATTCTTGGCATTTTGTGCTGGAATTGACGATACACTTCCGCGCAACATAGTCCGCAATGTGGTAAATGAGCCTCGAGTCGCTTCCGGCCACGTGGTGATTATGGTCGTTTGAAACCCGCAGGCCCGTGCAATGCTGGGGCACCACGTTTTGTGTGGCCTCTGTGCACGGCAGTAGCGCTGCAGCAGTTTGACGGCACTTGTTTCTGTCACCTGATGCTTCGAGAGAGTCAACTTCCAGAAAGGAGGCCAGTGTGCATTCCTCGCAGTTTCCTTCGCTAACTGACCTAACTAGACCATAAAAAGAAAAACAATTCACAGTCATCAGGAACTGCGTTCGAGTTGAGCACAAAACGTGGCTCGAAATGGAGCTCGCATACTGCGCTCGTGTCGTCCAGGGGAGGTTCTATGGAGGTTCTTTTCCCACTCTTTCCGCCTATTTTTATCCTTCGGGACGCCAAACAAGGACAACTTCGGCCTATCTTTCACATAAACATAGCCTGTTTGGCACCCAGGCGCGTAACAGTGGTTTTGTCGATGCTGCGGCATGGCTCAGTTACTGCAAGGCATACTAATCTCTTGCAGGCTATATGCGAAAAAAAAAACACTGAAGGAAAAAAAAAACCCCAGGCGACGACGTCCACAGAAAAAACAACGCAGCTCAGCAACTCCAACTAATATGATCGGGCACTGGGCGGGCACTGGGCAGCTGCGCCGTCGCACCCGCGTTCCATGGATGGATGGATGGATGGATGGATGGATGGATGAGGCTGAACCCTTTAAACCGGGCGGTGGCATACGCCACCTAGCCATGACTATTAACATATTTTGTACTTTGTGGTGGGTGAAATTTCACCCCTGCCTTGATTTTATCCACCAATCAGATAACCTGTGTTTGGTTATTTCTACCCGCTTAAAGTCTATTTTGCCTTCACTGTCCCTAAACCCCAATGCTTTGAAAAAATCAGCCCCGTTGCCTTGCACTGTAGGGTTAAGCCCTTTACAGAAAAGTATGAGGTGTTCAGCCGTCTCCTCTTCTTCTCCACACGCACAGCACAACGTGTCTATACCTTGGTACTTGACTCGGTACATCTTAGTCCGCAATAATCCCGTCCTGGCTTCAAACAACAAAGAGCTTCCCCTAGAATTATCGTAGATATTTTCTTTGGCAATTTCTTGCTTGAAAGTTCGGTATGTTCCCAGTGCTGATTTCGTCTGCATCCCTGTTTTCCACAGACCCCTCTCTGTTTCCTTAACCTTTTTCTTAACCGCTGTTTCCTGGTTTACACCCCTACTGCAGTCCAAATATTTGATTGTCAGTTTTCTAGTCAGCTTCCTCCATTTTGTATCAACATTCCTCATTTACAAATAACTGAAAACTCTCCTTGCCCACCGCTTTTCTGCCATTTCTCTCAATCGCTCCTCAAATTCTATCTTGCTGCTGGCTTCCCTGCCCTCGAATGACGTCCATCCCATCCCATGTCGCCCTGTACCCCCTGATTTGGTGTATTTCCGTGTGCTCCCAGAGCCAGTCTACCTACCCCTCGCTGCTTAACTTCCAACCTTGCTCGAACCTCTGATCTCATGCACAGGACCGCATTGCCGAAAGTCAAACTAGGGACCATCACCCCTTTCCAAATCCCTCTCACCACTTCGTACCTATTGTAATTCCACAGTGCCCTATTTTTCATCACAGCTGCATTGCTGCTACCTTTAGCCGTCACATATTTTTCATGTTCCGTTAGGTACTCAGCCCCATTGTTTATCCACACTCCAAGATATTTGTACTTATCCACCACCTCCAGCATGATGATGATGATGATGATGATTTATTGGCATCCCCTTTGAAACGGGGCGGCGACAAATAGTCACCTAGCCTGCTTGATTTAATCAGGTATACTATACATGTTCTTTATCTTGCATTTTTGTATACCTATCATTATTTTTCTTTTTCAAAAATTTACCTTGTACCGCTGCCTATGATTTTAAGAGATGAGGTCGCATCCATCTTTTCCCTACTTTTTTTCCACCAGTACTCTAATCGTCTCTTGCTGATCTCTACGGCTGATCTGTTTATGTTTCCTTCCACTTTAAACCCAAGCGCTTCTGGGAGTTGCACGTTACCTACGGTTCTCGCTGGGTGGATCCCGTCGCATTCCATTAGGATGTGCTGAGTGGTCTCTGGATCTTTACTGCAGCATACACATGTCTCATCTAATTCCGAATATTTGTTCCGATATGTTTTCGTCCTTAGGCAACCGGCTCGAGCCTCAAATAGCAAGGCACTGCCCTTTGTGTTATCGTACAGATTTTCCCTTCTAATTTCTTTCTTCTCATTCTTGTAAATCTCCATTGTCCTTTTCGTTTCCATTCTTTGCATCCAATTCACGGTCTCTATTTCTCTCACTTTCTTTCTGATGACCCCTGGTTGTCTATTTACAGTTTCGATTATCCTGTACTTGGTTACCAACTTCCTTGACCTCTTCCTCCATTCTGTGTCCACGCTTTTCATGTAGAGATACTTGTGCACTTTAGCCGCCCATTTATTTTCATCCATGTTCCTGAGCCTTTCTTCAAAACTAATTTTGCTTTGTGCTTCTCTGACTTCAAAAGAGGCCCAACCCATGTCTTTGAAAGACATGGGTTGGGCCTCTGCATGATGATGATGATGATGATGATTTATTGGCATCCCCTTTGAAACGGGGCGGCGACAAATAGTCACCTAGCCTGCTTGATTTAATCAGGTATACTATACATGTTCTTTATCTTGCATTTTTGTATACCTATCATTATTTTTCTTTTTCAAAAATTTACCTTGTACCGCTGCCTATGATTTTAAGAGATCAGGTCGCATCCATCTTTTCCCTACTTTTTTTCCACCAGTACTCTAATCGTCTCTTGCTGATCTCTACGGCTGATCTGTTTATGTTTCCTTCCGCTTTAAACCCAAGCGCTTCTGGGAGTTGCACGTTACCTACGGTTCTCGCTGGGTGGATCCCGTCGCATTCCATTAGGATGTGCTGAGTGGTCTCTGGATCTTTACTGCAGCATACACATGTCTCATCTAATTCCGAATATTTGTTCCGATATGTTTTCGTCCTTAGGCAACCGGCTCGAGCCTCAAATAGCAAGGCACTGCCCTTTGTGTTATCGTACAGATTTTCCCTTCTAATTTCTTTCTTCTCATTCTTGTAAATCTCCATTGTCCTTTTCGTTTCCATTCTTTGCATCCAATTCACGGTCTCTATTTCTCTCACTTTCTTTCTGATGACCCCTGGTTGTCTATTTACAGTTTCGATTATCCTGTACTTGGTTGCCAACTTCCTTGACCTCTTCCTCCATTCTGTGTCCACGCTTTTCATGTAGAGATACTTGTGCACTTTAGCTGCCCATTTATTTTCATCCATGTTCCTGAGCCTTTCTTCAAAACTAATTTTGCTTTGTGCTTCTCTGACTTCAAAAGAGGCCCAACCCATGTCTCCATGCACTGCCTCATTTGTCGTATTACCGTGTGCTCCCAAAGCCAACCGGCCTACTGATCTTTGGTTAAAACCGACGCCAGCGCCGCCGCTCGGGCTATCGGGGAAGCTCATGTTTGCGACATTCGTGGAGCCGCCGCATCGCATAGCCTCCGCCGGAGGTAAGCCCACTGCCCCCTTCTAGTACACTGTACCTCCAGGCGCGCGGGCAGACGACCGGCGCCACGAAATGGCGACACGTTCGCCGCGGCAGTGCTAGAGTAACGTTTGGTCAAGATGCTCCGCCTCCTCGGCGGTGCGGACAGCCAGGCAGCGCCGACGCGAAGCGGTGGTGCGTAGCAACACCCCAAATAAAAAAAAATTGCCCGCCAATCCACCCTGTGAAGTTGGTTGGAAAGCGAAGCTTATTACGCCACCCTCACGGTGACTGCGGCGCACTTGATATTTCACACACTACAACGTAACTTTAACCACGGCCTTTATTATTATTTACTTCACAACAATGTTCACTACTGCTTTATGATCGGTGTGATATACACTACTAGACTACCCCATACTGGGGTAGTCTAGAAAATGAACCGAAGCAGTTAATAGGCTGGAAGGGTTTCGAATGACGTCAACCCTCTTTCAAGCAGCTGCATAAGCTTTGCAACAGCTGCAATCTAATCTTACGGACCACGCCGAGCCTGTTTCCGTTGTTTGCCCGCAGCCCTTATCATCCATCATGTTGGTTCATCACTTTGAAGCTTGTTTTTGTGGTTTTTCTTGCGAAAACGAGTGCTTAGTTGTACGCTGAATGCCTGAATTCAAGTAAGCTATACTGCTATACCTGCAATTGTTAGCGGTTCGTCGGGATCGTTTTTTGATTACAACGACGGACACGACAGAACCCTTAAGGGGCTGGTAGAGGTACAGTCAACCACAAAAGTTTGCGGACCACGCGAGCGCGTGCCAGACTGCCTATCCGCGCCAACTAGCGGTACGCCACCTAGCGGCGACAGGGGCGCTCTCCCGGATATGAGCCCTCTTGGTACTCGCCTGCCTGTTAATTTTTTATTCCCGTGCATGACATTGTTAGTTCGTTGTGTTGACGCAAAGCGCTGTCTGCGATAAGACCGCCACATATCTGGCTTGATAGCAGTATCGGAGCAATCACTGCAACCTTTGTCGACTGGTGTGCCAGTGGGTAGATAAGTTTCACCAAGCGCTGCGACGATTTTTTTACGCGACGTTTCCTGGCGCACTTTGGTTGGCAGCATCTTGGTCCAATGAGTGTTGCTGCTTCTGCGTCTTGAGAGAAAGGGTAGGGAGGTGTTTCACTGTCATCAAAAATAAAGAAAAAGCGGATGCATAGAAAATTTTCTTTCACACATAGGCGCATCTTCGCATCAGTCGCTGAAAACGTAGTAGACTTGCTTCAGGCCACGTGGTGATTGCCTATTTGGAAAGATGCCGCTGCGTGTTCCACTTGACGAAAGAAGGCACATTGTGCGTTTATTTATAGAGGGAATACCTCAGCGCGAAATCTGCCGCCGAACCAACAGGAGCCGGACTGCCGTGAATAGGATTATTCAAGCTTTCCGCGACGATGACAGATTCACAGATATGGAGCGCAGTGGGCGTCCAAGGGCCACGACTGAGGAAGAGGACCGCCTTATTACAGCCGCCATCGTGGCTGATCCTTTTCAAAGTGCAGAGGATATCCGAGAAGCGCTCTCGCTCACGGTATCGTCTGAGACTGTAAGAAGAAGGCTGAGTGAGCTTGGCCTGCAGTCTTTCGTAGCAGCACAGAAGCCCTGCCTCTCAGACAGCCAGCTACAAGAACGACTCATGTTTGCTACAGCAATGAAAGATTGGACAACAGAGAAATGGGGCGATGTCATCTTTAGCGACGAGTCAACTTTTTCCACGCGCTGGGACCAACGGAAGCGGGTTTGGCGTCCACTAAACTGCAGGTGTGTTTACAGTGTATTGGCAGTTAATTCACGAAGCTAATTCTGCATCACAACATGTTTCACGTAAAATGAGCTTTTGAACATTACGAGATTTTTCTGTAGTGGTATTATGTTGAAAACATTAACGATTGTTTCATAGTACTACTTACTCTGAAGCTAATTAAAAGCTGCCAGTGGGTCTTTCAGTACTATCTAATGACGTTTGCACGTTTTCTATTGCAACTCTATAACAGCATTATAAAGTTCATACGCAAGAGGAATCACAACATTTTTAGACGCGCCGCTGGAACCCAATTGTATGCTATTTCTTGCAGATATCTGCCTAATTACACACAGAGTGTTCTATCCAGTGGACGGTGTTCCGTGAGCGTGTGGGGAGCAATCAGCAAAGATGGCCTTGGTCCCCTTGTGCGTCTGGAAGGGCCCTTCACTGCGTCACGGTACTGCGACGTCATCACTAGACACCTCGTTCCGTATGCGCTGGACTGTCCCTTCAGCGACGGCTGCTATTTTTTTCAACACGACCGCAGCCCGATCCATAAAGCACGTATCGTCCAGTCATTGCTAGAAGAACATGCTGTTTGCCAGCTTGAGTGGCCTCCATGTGGCGCCGACTTGAATCCCATAGAAAATGTCTGGGGCATGTTAAAGAAACGGCTGTCCACACGAGCCAACCGCGGCCGCACGGCCGATACGCTGTGGCAAGCGATCGCACAAGAATGGGAAAGCCTGCGCGGTCAACCGGAGATTACTGAATCTTTGTACGAGTCGATGCCCACACGCATCAATAAGGTGCTAGAAAACGGCGGACATTTCACTTCCTACTAGATAATTGAGAGACCTATGTTTCATGACACTTCTGTAAATGTCTTGTGAATAAATTCATCCCCTTCAGACACGAATTATGATGCACTGTCTGCAAATGCGTCAAATGCGCATGGCATCATTTCAAGACGCTCACTATTACATTCCATGAAAGAAGAAGAAGCAATGTGCTGTTTTGTGCGAGTTTCAGTAAAAAAAATAATTAGCGTATAACTCATTATCTAATTATTCTGAAATCCGTCAGCTTCAATGCTTGCATAAAAAGAATCAACTATTAGGCCCGAAACGCATGCACACTATTTTTTTCCGTTGTATTCGTGTCGACCGGAGAAAAAAATACTCTTGACGTTGGTCTTGGAACGCGGCACGTCGAACGATTGTCTAACATGGTATTGTCTCCAGCAAAGTGATCATCTGCAGCAATACGCAGGACAATGAAGTTAACTGACCGCTAGTTGTCCCATCAGGAAGCGGACACGAATGTGCACACTGAGTTTTAGGTCATTTGAAGAAACACGTGGCGTGGGACGCGCCTCCGAAGTTCGAGTCCCCAAACGAGGACGCCGTGTCGCAAAGGGTTATAAAAAGAGTCATCGCACCCGATTATTTCTTATTTTTCTAAATGTAACCACTATAGCAGCGCGGTGGTTCGGGCTTTGCGCAGCAAAACCTGGGCGCAGGCGATCAAATCCCGGCCGCTACTGTCACTTAGCGATGGGGGAGGAACGGAAAAATTCTGCCTACTGACTAAGCATCTGTGTCCCATGGCTGCCTCACCGCTCACTCACGCACTCACGAAAAAAAAAACAGCGTGGCTACGCGAAAATAGAACTGATAACAGCCGAAGAATACGCTGTCTGATTACTTGTGCTGATATTCTGCTCTCAAAATATAAGCAAGTAGCCCTGGCTAACAAAGAGCGCGTCACGTTGAAAGAGATACGTAGAAAATATTTGCGCACAGTGCGAAAATAGACAGGCCATAGATTTAAGGAGGGATGCGTCTTCAACGTAGCGCTGCTGTCGATCGCTGGTGACGTAGCGGAAGTGTCGCGAAGAGGCTCTTGGCCACGCGCTCGCGTGGTCCGCAAACTTTTGTGGTTGACTGTACACATGTTTATCTTTTACCGGTGGCCGCTTTCCACCGGCTAACAAATGTTAAACGTTATCGCTCGGCGCAGGACGCGCCTGTATCGGAAGTTTCTAGAACGTTATCGATGCTTCTTTCCGTTGCCTGTTTTCACCGACGCTTATGTTATCTGATTGTATGACCTACGCGAATTGTCTAGAACTTTCTGGAAGACACGCGGGCGTCAGGGATTAATCTGGAACCTTCGATGACTCAGGTATAAAAGCCGACGCGCTTCGCCGCTGATCAGATTTCGACGACCGCCGACTGTGTTCGCCGCTTTCGTTGTGCTTCGAGTGTAGCTTGCTTTTGTGGGCACAGGTTCGCCCAATAAAGAATCAGTCTCGTCATACACAGTTTTACGACTGTTAACTTCAGCGTCACTACTACGTGACAATATATATATTGTGAGACGACGCCTGAGACGAAGGCAGAGCTCTTGTATTGTCACACAGCGCGAGAGAGCCCACGAATACCAACCCGACAAAATGATGATGATTATGATATATATATATATATATATATATATATATATATATATATATGGGTAGGTTTCGGAAAGCTCATCGGGCCCCAGCCCCCCCTGGAAAAATGAAAACTTTCCGCCTATGGGGGGGGGGGGGGGGGGGGCGATGGCTAAGGCGATGGCTGTCTCCTCCGCTTCGAGGGTGTTGGCAGTGCGGACCGTCATCAAGACCACCTCTTGAAGGTTTTGGTCGACAACACTGACTGCCATGGCTGCTTTTCGGGGATACGGCGTGGCATCTGTGTGTAGGATGTTGGGGAGGTTACCGTATCTTGTTTGAAGAGTCTTTGCGCGACCTTTGCGACGACCGGCATGATGTTCTGGGTGTATGCTTCTGGGGATGGCGGCTACCTTGATATGCTCCCGGATGTTGGGGGCCAGATAGATTGATTTTTCGTGGCCTTGGCCCTGTGTTGGGTAGCCTATAGGCACGCTAGGAGCTTCTTGCCAGTTAGTGTGAGGGCTAGGCGTTCTCGTTGGCTTGTGAGGTGGGCGTCTATGATTTCTCTTACTGTGTTATGGACTCCTAGGGCTTCGAGCTTGAGTGTGGCTGTTCCCGGTGGTAGGCCGAGCGCTTGCTTGTATGCTTTCCGCAGAAGTATGTCTATTTGATCTTCTCCTTGGGAGTGAGGGGAAGGTACGGGGCAGGGTAGGCGATGCGGCTGATTATCAGGGCCTGGACGAGCTGGGTCACGTCGTCTTCTTTCAGGCCGTGTTGTTTGGTGGTGATGCGGCTGATCATTCGCATGACTTGGAAAGGGGTATGCTTGAGACGTTGGATGGTGTAGGCGCCTCCGCCGTCCTGTTGTATGTGGAGGCCGAGGATGCGGATGCGATTTACTGTGGGTATTTCTTTGCCGTCGAGGGTGAGTGTAATGTGGGGTATTTCATTGAGTTTTCTACGGGATTTCTGTCGAACGACTAATAGTTCCAACTTCTCGGGGGAGCATCGGAGACCGCTGCTTCTTGCATAATGCTGGACGACGTCAGTCGCTTGTTGGAGTGCGTCTTGTTTTTCTCCTTCAGAACCAGTGGTGGTCCAGATAGTGATATCATCGGCGTATATTGCATGCCTGATTCCTGGTATTGCATTGAATTAATTTATCAGGTAGCTTCATCATAGCAATGTTGAAAAGGGTGGGTGATAGAACGGCACCTTGTGGGGTTCCTTTGTTGTGAGTAGGTAACGTCGGGGTTCTGAGTGAGCCAATGCCTACTGTGGCCGTGCGGTTGGTTAGAAAGGCGCGTACGTAGTTGTATTACGACCACAGTTGGTAAGACTTAGGTTTGTAAGGATAGTACTGTGAGCCACATTGTCGAAAGCGCCTTTAAGCTTCATCAAAGTCACTCCCTCACCAGAACAGGAATTGGCCTCCCTGGTGCAGTATTCGGCCACTACCTCCCTCATGACTCCGACAAAAAGTTTAATTATGGGGTTTTAATTTAATTACATGACAAAACTACGATCTCATTACGAGGCACGCTGTAGTTGGGGGACTCTGGAATAATTTGGACCACCTGGGGTTCTTTAACGTACACCTAAACCTAAGTGCACGGGTGCTTTCGCATTTCGCCCCCATCAAAATGCGACCGCGTGGCCGGGATTTGATGCCGCGACCTCGCGCTTAGCAGCCCAACACCATAGCAACTCAGCAACCACGGCAGGTGCGATTACACAAGGCTCGGCGACACCATAAACAGCAGAACCATCGACAACATGCGAGAAACTTCTAATGCAGAAGATGCATCTTAAGTTGAACATTTGTTAGACGGTGAAAGACTCACGTACCGGCAATGATATATAATTGTGGCAATATATATAAAAACGAGAGAAGCGAAACAGAGGGGCTCGATTTTTATTAATCCTGACCACACAAGCCAACAGAAAATGAAGGCAAGAATAGTATCGAGGAAATTAGCAGTGGTTGAAATTGAACTGTCGATAAATATATCTATACTGCGAGGTCTCGATATAACGAACTTCAGGGAACAGCGGCAAATTGTTCGTTATAATGAAAGCCCCAAAATTAACCATTCAACCAATCAGTTGACACCGTATGAGCTATCCCCGAAAACGTCGCTGTTGGCTCTCGGCCCGCGCTGTGGCTATTTTCCATAGATTCCGCCCCCACGCACCACCGAAGCACCGCCTAATAATAGTGACGCTTGCAAAACAGCCGCTGACGCCGAGAAAACTACCAATAAATAGATAGCTCCACGTTGCCTCCAAAGCGCAATGTTTCTTGCTCTTTGTTTTATTGCGATAGCAATTATATGGACACTCCAAGCGCATTTCTGCCGCCGCCGTGAGGTTCCGTATAAAGTGCGAGGGCGATAAAATCGTCGGCGCGCGCCGTGCGCGGGGCACGTTCACACCGAAAGCGGAGCGTCTAAGCGGCCAAGCGCATTTTCAGCGCGGCGAGCGCGCGGATCTGTTCAGACCGGATGGCTTGCCTGGCTGCATATTTCTATTTGCGCCCCCGTACAGCGCTCGACCGCTGGCGCCGCGCTGCGCCGCTCGCGCGCACCATGTTTCTAGCCGCACGGCCGCCTGGATCGGCGCGGGCGGCGGTGTTGCTCCGGCCGTCCCATTCGGACGGAGAGGGTGTAAGGGCCTGTACACGCTCGAGCCGCTTATCGCCGCAAGCCGCACCGCATGCTGGCGGTTCAGTGGCGGCGGACGGTTGAAGCAACCGGGCACAAAATTCGATTCACGCTGGGACCGGCGCGAGCGGTGCCGTACGCATGCGCCCTCTGGCTGGCAAAACAGATAACCAGCGACTGGCAACATGCAACACCGCGGTCGCAGCGTTTGTGTGCTGGCGACCAGCAAAATTTTGGCCCGAGCCAGGATTTTGTTATTACGTTTGTTTTCTCATTAGGTAATTTTCTGATTAGTGAGCTCGAGCGGTTCGCATGTGCCGGCATCCGCACTCCGATTTGGGGACGCGATGTATGTTAAGAGCCGGCAACCAAAAGGCGGGGCAAAGATGTTCTAAGTCGGCAACTATCGTCAACAGCAGACGACACTGGCATATTTTTGTCGGCGTGGGTTCAAGCTTCCGCGTCACGGCGAAAAGGCAAAACTCTTGCACTGTCATACTCTGTTGATTGCATGTGTTGCGTTGGCGCGCTGAGCCACCTCTCGAACACTATGCAGTTATCTTACCTGCGCCTTTTTTTTCGTTTTCCTTTCTTTCTTTTTTTTTTTAATCATTGCTACCGCATACTGTTGTAGCAACATACATCGCTATGTACTCGGTTGTGTGCGGCGTGACGGCGCATTTTTGGCAGATGTGCTAGCGAAAGCTTGCAAGACCGCGCGTGAGTTTTTAAGCCAATGACCAAGGGATTTGTCGCAGCAACAGCGTAGCACGCTGAAGCGCCGCAGCGTTATACAGGGTGTTCATTTATAAGTTTTAAAATTTTTTTAGAAATCCTCTGTGGCAGGTAGCATAATTCTTATCGTTGAGCTGGGTTATTCGATGAGGCGGACATTAATAACACGAGAAATCCCATATTGAACTAATTAAAACATGACTAATCAACTTCTTAGTTAATTATTGTACAGCACATATTTTTATTTACGAATTGGAGCCGGTGAGCTTGGCAGGCGTATCCACTTGGGATGAATTTCCAGAATGACGCCAGTTTGGAGATATGTGCCATCAAACGCCCTAAAAATGCACTGTTGTTCCACTTACTTTTTTACCAAAATGCTGTTTTATGCATTGAAGCACTAAAGTAACTGGAACGCCCATGTATTTCGTCCCACACTTTGGAAAATAATATCTCAAAGCTGGCGTCATCCTGGAAATTAATTTCAAGTGGATGATGCCTCTTGCAAGCTCACCGGCTATAATTCGTAAATTGCAATATGTGTCGTAAAGTAATTAACTAGGAAGTTCATTAGTCAATTTTTGTTACTTGAATATGTGTTTCGATTTTTTGTGCTACTAATGTCCACCTCATCGAATAACCCAGCTCAACGATAAGAATTATGCTACCTGCCACAGGCGATTTTTAAAAATTCCGTAACACTTTAAAATGAACGCCCTGTATATTAACATACTCTTATACAGATGGTTTTATTATCGCGGAATACAGCTGTGTAGATCGACAAGTCACTTCTCTTCATCACCGAGCACGCGAGTGAATATTCAACTACGGCTTGTTGATTTACTTATGTTTTTTTTTAGTAGCTGCCAAGTTAAAAGTGAGCGTACAATTGATTACATGATGGAATATGACCGTGTCACACAGCACTCGTGTTTGTTCATTCTGTGTTATGTCGTTGTTCCATTGATGAAAAAAGCCGGCGAAGCAGTGCCCCCGGGCCCGACCAAAATCTTCGAGGCTAACCTCGAAGATCAGGCCCTAGAGACGCTTCTAGACCCCTTCAATGACTTTTGGACATCACGCAAGCTATCACAAGAATGAAAAACAGCTGAAGTACGCTTTATCCCCAAACCGGGCAAGTCCCCGCACATTGACAACCTGTGGCTGATATCCCTCACATCATGCATAAGCATAATCATGAAAAGGATAGCACTCAAATGCCTCCAACAACACCTGGACGAAACCCAGCAAATGCCAGACCCCATGTTTGGCTTTATACGACATCTTGAGACCCAGGACGTGATAATGGAATTGAAGAAGGAGATTGTCATCCCTGCCACACACCACGGGCCATTCTCGCGCTAGACCTGAAGGGGGCATTTGACAACGTGGCACACGAGGCGATATTTCGGAATCTCAACAACACAGGCTCAACAACACAGTGGCATATTTAAGCCACTGAAAAGTAAGGATGGATGTTCAGCCTTGCTGGTGTGGCATTTCATAGGTTGTAACCCACCATATTTTTAACCAAGCAGTAAGGAAATTATATGGTCACGCCGTACCATCAGTACAACTGAAGTGTTGCTTCCCCAAGGTGTCTCACTTCCACCTTCCCCATTTTGTAAACACATTGTAAATACAAACTAGCACATGGTATGTAGTCACATTATATGCTGTCTGTATGCTTGGTGAAGTGCACCAAGCATTTTCTCACCCTTAAAACCTGGGCTAATGCTGTCTTTTTTTAATAATAATTATGCAATAACCTTACTCAATACATTGCTGTGAGAACAATAGTTGGCTTAACAGTAGCACTGCACACATACCCTCATACCACATTGCAGACATACTCTATAGAAGCTGGCCACAATCAGCGTAACTGAAAGCCAGCTGAACAGGGTGCGAGTTCATGTGTATCAAATAAATTTCTGTTCCATTGAGAGGTTATATATCTGTCTGTGATATAATTATCAATTCAGAATACATATCGCAGAAGAACAATACACAAGACAACACAATCAAGTTCCCTGTGAGAAGCTGCTTTTTGCCACTATTACATGCAGCAAAAAGAGACTTCATTAAGCACCACTATGGCTTGCGCGCCTCTTTGTGCATTGTACAAGAAGTAAAGGTGGGCGAATGTAAACGTTTTCAAATACGACTTGAATAAAATATTATTTATCAAATATTCAATAGTCATACGACGACACACGTACCTGTAGTAACAATATTTATTTTCATATAAAAAAATTTGGTACCACACCTTCACTAGTGCAAAAAGAGAGCTAAATATTGGGCACAAAGGATAAGTTTGAAATGCAAGACTACTAATTGTTACGTAAAAAAATCGACATAAACAGTCTATCAACAACTTTAGAGCCTGGCTGCAAAGAAGCTTTTCAAGAAAGAATGGCCTCTGAATGGCTAGCTTTCAAAAACGTGCAATATATTGTTCTCAAGAAAACATCAAAGTTGTAGAAAAAAAAGAATAGCCGATGAAGGACCTACGTGTTGTAGACATATGTAAAACTACTCGTTGCAAGGAAAACAGCACAGACTTGTAGCATAAAAGATCAGTCTGCTAGATCAAGAAATGTGTGGTCACCTTTCGCGTGAAAAAAGCCCATGGGAAAGTTTTCTTGCCAATATGACTGAAAGATACTTTCGTAAACGTGCTTGCCTTTGGGAGGCTACATACACTTGTTCACATGCAAGTACCTGTCGCGTATTCATTGTTAAAGAAGTTCAATTAATATAATGACACGAGAGCCTCCTCTGATTAGGAAAAAATAATAGTTGTGTGGTCATATATAGATAACATTTAGAATGTCAAGGTAGCCTTTTCCATATTATGCAAGTACTCATGAAAGACAAGACTGCAAGAAACAGCATAAAACTAATGCAAAATCTATAACTGATTATGTCAATGAGATTTCCATTTCATGCGGCAAAGTATTTCACAGGGCAGATAGGGTGTGACATCTGTGATTCAGAGATACGTCATTGTATCGGGGCACAAGTATTGTACAACTGATAATTTTGGGAATAAAGAAATAACAAGCATTGATTCCCGGTATGTCACCATGCCATTTGTATCTTAAAAAAGGCTATCACTTATATGTCAAGCTTGCACCATTATGTTTATGTGACCATACATGTGTACCCCATCTGTAATGAACCGTTGCTTTAAGTTATGACCACTGTCATGTCATTCCCGTACATTAATTGTGGCTTTGCACAATACACCTAGAAAACTTTTGAGCGACATTGCAGTACTTTTTCTTGTATGAGCACACTGGCTTTCTGTCACAACACCCACTTCGCATCCATGATAAATGCTGCAGTCAAGCAAAATAGAGTGTCAGACTAAGGTACCTAAACTGCTTTCATTCCAGAAAACCTCAAACAAGGTTTAGATTCTTGAAGACACAAGTTACTTGCGTCCTTTGATCTAAGGCTGTTTTCTGCATGCAATGAATGTTAGGATTTCTGCTGTGCAAATCAATGTTAACCTGATAAAAGGGATGGCAAGCCAAAACTTGCATTCGTGATAGTAGTTACTACTGGGGCCAGATTAACCTATGGGCTAAGGGGGCTGCAGCTCCAGGCTAGGGGGCCCTGTGAGAAAAATGTTTCCTTGAATTAAACTTTATTTCTTGTGTACAGTACAGAGTAAAACATAATGTGAACAAATACATTGGGATCACTAGCTCGAGGCCAGTTGCAATCCATAAAAAATGTAGAGGAAGCAGAGCAATTAATTTAGCACAGACATGTGTACTTAAACTCAGCAACAATATGCACTTTACATTAGAAGTAGAGAATACAATACAAAGAATCTTCAAAATGCAAACGGTATCATTGAACATCTACAAGTAAAGGAAAATGCACCAGAAAAAAGAAAAAGGAAGCGGTGAATGTATTAGTAAACATACGAAAGAAGATCACGAAAATGCAGTTTTAATTATCTCTGAAAATTAGCTGCATTTCTAACTTACGTGGGCTGAACGTTCCTCTCGACTACTCCAACACTTCAAATTCTCTGTTTACCACACACATTACAAGCCTTTGGAACCAGAAAATTTTGTTTTAGTGCACTGCGTGTACAGCGTCCTGATTCGGTAAAGTTGGTAGCAGAGAGTGGGTAGTCAGTAACGATGCTACTATTAACCATTACAAGAGTTTAAAAATTTAGTAATGAAGTAAACGGTAAAATGTGTACGTGTTGACAGAGCGGTGTCGTGTTAGCATTGTATTGTGAGGAAGTCATAAAGTGGACAGCCCTCTTTCGAAGTTTTATAAATGGCTCAATGTATGAATGGCCCAGAGATGCAACACAGTACCACAGGTGGCTGTGGAACAAGCTGAAATAAATTTCTCGAAGGGTTTCTGTATCAAAACAATTTCGGCTCTTGAGCAGAATATAACAAGCCTTGCCGAGATTTTTGCAAAGCTTGTCAATGTGAGGTTTACATAGAAACAACTCATCTAATTTGTACAACCCCTTGATGGGCCCCTCAGAAATTTAAGAGGACCGTTCACCAGGGCCCTGCGGAAAATTTTAGTTATACTATAAAAGTTGTAAAGTGTCTTCCAAGGAGTATTCTACCACAAGAATTCTTTAAAACGGCATAGTAGCAGCCGAAATAGATGCAAAGAATCTGTAGTACAAGAACGTGACCTGCTCTTCGTGTACAGAGGCATTCTTTCCTTGCCCGACCAGCAACGCAAAGGACCTTTCTCTCTTGCCTACTCCCATATAAGAAACCAGGGTTCACCTCCTTCTCTCTTTTTTTTGCAAGACACCTAATGCACCTTTCTTAATTTTTTAAATTTAGATTACGACAACGGCATAATACATCCATGTTACATTTACAAGTCGAACTGTAATGAGTTTGTTGACATGATGGCAGATAATTAATGTAAGGAGATGGATCGTTGCGAAGGTGCATGAAGCTAAACATTGTTCCCTCGTCAATTCCACGCCTTACGTCTCTCATGTTGCCTAGCTTTCTGTTTTCCTTTGGTGCAGGCTACATGGTGACGTTCACAAAAGATTTACAGATGTTAGGCCCTTCTTGCATGCCCATCTTGTACGATGAATTACTGTGGCGGTTAGCACTGGTAACATCAGTAGCCACCCTAACCGTGATTACGCAGCAACATGGCACCGCCCATGCAGCCCAGACCACCCGCTTCAATCTCAATTTGCCCTTTTACCAGCTGTACGCCCTGACAGCAATAAATAAATGGTAAAATCCATCACTGCGTAGTCTCATCTCATGCTGAGGACAAAGCATTAGGTATTTTTTGTTGTTCTTATTGAGATCAGCTGTTTGTTTTGACACTGCTAGGACTACACAGGCAGTAAAAGTGGTTCGGTTTCTATTTGGCAGGTGGCACCACAGCAGTTGCAATGGTGATGCATTGACGATGCACAACGCTACGAAGGCGTCATTGTTCACTGCATCATTAATTCCTACTCTGCTCTAGTACGGTACGTGATGACAGTGGTGAGCAAACGTCAAATACACGCTGAGCAGATGGCGCGGTGCATGTGAACATTTATCAGGGTGTTCACTTTTACTAAAACTGGCTCAGGAGGCTGTAATGAACTGCTCAGATAGCGTGTCGATGAAGCGAAGCCCAACAGTAGCATTCATGGAAACGCAGCCTTTAGTTACAACGTAGGAACATTTGTTGCGTCACTGCTCCAACAGTGGCTGATGTATCGAAAGGATGGCAAGTAGACGCTGAGCAGCTGACACAGCACGGATGAACACATCTTGAGGGGAATTCAGCTTTCCTATTGGCTAAGAAGCCCTGCCGCTGCCCCAGTGCTGCAAGGAACTACTGAGATGGAGTATAACTGGCAAAGCACATTGTTAAGCATGAGAGGTTGGGCAGTGGCAGAGAAGGTGCGTTGCAGTGTCGTCAAATCCGCAAAAAATAGCATGCGGCACATTTGCATTGTTTACATTACAGCACATGACACCTGGCACAAAATTAATAATTGCAATACGTGGAGCAGTGATATGACTTTTAAGCTGTTCCCTAGCCTCCCCTCTTCGTAAAGAATAACATGTGCAGTGACAACACTGGAAACAAACAACACGTGTACAAAGCAAGGAAAGCTGGTTTGATACAAAACCCATACTGAGATGCAAAGAGCACAAACGACCAGCCAGTGCTTCTTCACTGTTTACTTCAGAGCACATGCATAAAAAGCACCCTAAAGAGCTTGTAGTGTGCGTCCAACTCAGCAGCTGCTTAGCTACAAGAAAGTTCGGCCAAGGAGAAAGAGGTTTCATTATTTTTCAACGTATGTGTACACGTACGGTTTGTTTCCGCCTCCTTGAATTTTGGGCCTAATGTTCTGTACAAACCGTTCTGTATGCACGGTTCACTTCCGAGCATATGCATATCGCATAAAACGAATACTTATACGCCTAGCACCACTGTGACATATTGCACGTATACATAACAGTACCCTTCACCTCGTACAGTAAGAACCTCTGTACGTGTTCGCGGTCACCAAGGCGCATCGCAGCCCCCAAAACAGATCACATGAAGCAAGGCACAAACAGCACATTACGAATGGCTGCGATGACGCGACAATAAAGCTAATCGCTACAGGTCATATGGTCACTTCTTAAACACAAAACAACACTGCACAATGCACATACACGTATGAGCTTCGCAGCGATGAAGCGCGCACACACAACACCTAGGTACACCATACGCTGAGATGGGCGACCGCACTATTCTCGTTCTGGCGCGTACTGAATGCATGTGTCATGCTTAGAATGCGCGTGTATGTGATGGCCTTCGCGTTTGTACTGCTGGTACTGCACAAGCGAAATACGGCCCAACACACACGAAATCGCCGGTTTCATTGCTTCCGACATCTGTTGCCGTTGACGATCGCACGCGCTGAAGAGGTCAGGCAGGGTACATCGGATTGCTGCGTTCGACGACTGTCTCCGCGAGTGCTCGATAACTCTTGCAATGATCCCGCAAAAACACAAAAACGACAAAAAAAAACAAACTGCCACAGCACCCTAGACCTCGCGCTTCGCTTCGAACAACGCAGCGCTGCTTCGAACCAGCGCCATGTTTGTGCGGTCGCCGCATACATGCTGCATACTGGAAAAAGTTCACGACCGCCTCTCGTGACGTCAGAGCGGCCATTTTAAGCGGACCGCGCCAGGGCGGTGCGGCTTGCGGCGATGTGCGGCTCGAGCGTGTACAGGCCTTAATTGCGGAAAGGGGCGTGGCCGCTGCTTTCGCCGCACCGCGGCGCGCGCCTCCCACCCCTCAACTCCCTTGCTACGGCTGCGCGCGAGACGATTTGCGCTATAATTCGCGCTATAATTAAAATATCGCTTTATAAGAAACCGCGAGAAGTTGTGCCGAACAAAAAGGTACTCAAAAGCACCGATGTCCCTTGACGCTATTTTTTTTTTCTTCTTTGCACTCCAGCCTCTGTCAGGATGATGCTGCCCGAAACGCGTACACTCGTAAGCCAAAGTTTTGCGGGAAAATTATTTCCGCGCGCTCAAGCTCAGCATGCCAATGGAAAGCCTGCACGCGAGAGAAGGCATTCGAGCTCTATCTGCTAGAAGGAATGCCAGCTGACTGACGAGGCAACCAAATTTTTTTTTTTTTTTTTTTTTTTGCGCGCGAATCCGCAGCCCGCAAACTTTTGTTTATGACTTGCATTTTCCCCAGCTTGACCAATTGACTGTCAAAATACGCCTTGGAAAGCGAGAGATATGACCCGGTGCTTTTAAATGGAGAGCTGAAGTCGCGGCAGTCTTGCATCTGTACATGCGAATGCGATGTTTATTGTGTTAAATAAGCGTGTTAAATAAGCGAACTCATATCGTGCGTTTTCCTGCACGAAGTATCAAGCTGCTTACCTGAGTCGCAGCCACGGACAGACATTTTTCAGCAACTTTCCGGGCCATCAGTAAATAATTGAATGCCATGTTTGTATTCATGGCGAAATTACCAGCATAACACATTCACAATGCCTACAATTTATTTACGATAGCAAACACACAGCGCCTGTGCACTCGCAGGACTCCTTCAAACGCGGAGAACTTTTCGGCTCAGTGGCTTACTCATTAGTTTTTTGCGGTAAGCCGCTGTGTCCGTAACGACTGCGCCAATATTTGAGAGTAGGGGCTTTATAAATTTGCTTGCAATTCATGAAGAAATCGCTGATGCATGCTTTTCGTTTGCCTGGCAAGCAAAATGAGGGCAGCTCTCTAAGTGAGGGCAAATTAAAGCTCCACTGCTCCAGTTTCCTCCACTGGAAATGCGTGAAAACTTAGACCAAGCTTTTTCTTGGTGCTCGACTTGCAGCACGGCACGCAGCAGTACGGCATGTTTTTGAAAAATACAGTAAATTACACGCAGAATTCCAGGTGAGATTATAAAAACAAATCACTTGCCTCAATTCAATGTGGTACAACAATGTGAAATGCATATGAAAGCATATATCCTAGTTACACAGGGCCTTCAGCAGCAACATTCCCAAGTAACATATAGTAGTTCGAGGCTTGAAGGAAAAGCCGCTTCAGCACCACTGATGCATTCGCGGGAACTTCACAATGTAAATGCAACGCGCATGCAAGGGCCCCGAATAATTAATTCGGCCGGTAAATCAGGCTGGAGAAAATGTACTGCAAAATTATTATTACCACCGTGATGTCTGTATATGAAGACTTCTGTGAACACAGCGCTCGACCCGAGAACGGAGCCATACAGTGACCACGATGATGAAATACGCTTCTTTTTGAAGGGAACAGCGAGCGCAAGAAAAGAATGACGAGCGTGGTCAGGGGAAGCGCTTCAGCACAGCGGCAACTCACTCGCCAGAATACGTCTCAAGGCGCGTGCAGTGCGCCACACAAAGTCGCGTAAACACCCTGCCTATGCGTTAGCTGCATCTCTATCGTATTATGCTACAAAGAAACACCCTCGCTGTGTAAAGCCGGCTTGAGAATCTATCACCACGTGCCTTGATTCTCGAGCAGTTTCTTGCAACTGTCAGTCCACTTTGGGCCAACAATAAACCTATCTTCACCACGTGCACGATGTCAAATGCGCATCTCTCCAAGCATCTCCACGGCCGCGACGCCGTCTGCAGAGGGGTGGGAGCACAGCGCCGCCTCACGGCGCGCGGGGCAACTTCTTCAATTACATGTTTTCAATGGGGCGCGCGTCGAATGGCACGGCCGTAGCAACCCCGCCGCGCGCGCCGATCCAGGCGGCCGTGCTAGCCGCCGCCGTTGGAACGGAGGAGGCGTTGACGGAGAACACGCTGCGTTGGGGGTGACTAGCCTGCTGTTAAGGGATCAGTGGTATTCCTAAATAAACGCATCACTGTTTTGATGAACCAAATATAATCTCACTATCAGGGAGGGAGCAGTCTACCTGACTGCAGCAGTATTTTTAAAGCGAAGCTTTGTACATTGCCAGCATGTCGGCGATGGTCTTATTTAGGCGCTCGGTGAGGCCATTCGTCTGCGGGTGGTAGGCGGTTGTGCGGCGATGGCTTGTCTGGCTGTACCGCAGGATGGCTTGAGTTAGTTCTGCCGTAAAGGCCGTGCCTCTGTCGGTGATAAGGACTTCTGGGGCACCCTGACGCAGGAGGATGTTCTCAACGAAGAATCGGGCTACCTCGGCGGCACTGCCTTTGGGCAAGGCTTTTGTTTCGGCGTAGCGGGTGAGGTAGTCCGTAGCGACGACGATCCATTTATTCCCGGACGTAGACGTCGGAAAAGGCCCCAGTAAGTCCATCCCGATCTGCTGGAACGGTCGGCGAGGTGGCTCGATTGGCTGTAGAAGTCCGGCTGGCCTTGTCGGCGGTGTTTTGCGTCGCTGACAGTCTCGGCATGTCCTTACGTAATGGGCGACGTCGGCAGAGAGGCGAGGCCAGTAGTATTTTTCTTGTATCCTCGCGAGAGTGCGGGAAAAACCGAGATGTCCAGCCGTTGGATCGTCATGGAGAGCTTGCAGAACCTCTGGACGCAATGCTGAGGGTACCACGAGGAGGTAGTTGGCTCGGAGAGGCGAGAAGTTCTTCTTTAGGAGAATGTCGTTTTGCAAGAAAAACGACGCCAATCCTCGCCTGAACACCTTCGGCACAATGACGGTCTTGCCTTCCAGGTAGTCCGTCAGTCCTCTGCAGAAGCACGGCGCCGAGTCCTACGCTGCTTGCGTCGGTGTGGACTTCGGTATCGGCGTTTTCGTCGAAATGCGCAAGTATTGGCAGCGATTGCAGACGTCGCTTCAGTTCTTCGAATGCTTCGACTTGCGGCGTCTCCCACTTGAACTCGACGTCGGCCTTCGTGAGATACGTCAGTGGCTCAGCGATCCGTGAAAAATTCTTGACGAAGCGCCTGTAATAGGCGCACAGTCCAAGAAATCTACGCACTGCCTTCTTGTCAGCGGGCGGATGAAAGTTGGAGATGGCCGCAGTTTTCTGAGGGTCGGGGCGCACTCCAGACTTGTTGATGACGTGGCCCAAAAACAAGAGCTCCTCATATGCGAAGCGGCACTTTTCGGGCTTTAACGTGAGTCCGGAGGTTTTGATTGCTTGAAGAACTGTTTCAAGGCGCCGCAGGTGTTCTTCGAAGCTTGAGGCAAACACAACGACGTCGTCCAAATACACGAGGCAAGTCTGCCACTTCAAGCCTGCCAGTACTGTATCCATGACGCGTTGGAAAGTCGCAGGTGCCGAGCAAAGACCAAACGGCATGACCTTGAACTCGAAGAGTCCGTCTGGTGTTATAAAGGCAGTCTTCTCCCGGTCCTTCTCGTCGACTTCGATTTGCCAGTAGCCGGTTTTTAGGTCCATCGACGAAAAATACTTTGCGTTGTAGAGTCGATCCAAGGCGTCGTCAATCCGTGGGAGGGGGTATACGTCCTTCTTCGAGATCTTGTTGAGGCGACGATAATCGACGCAGAAACGTAGGGTTCCATCCTTCTTCACTGACACCACGGGGGAGGCCCACGGACTCTTGGATGGCTGGATGATGTCATCGCGTAGCATTTCGTCGACTTGTTGCCTTATGGCCTCGCGTTCGCGCGCTGAAACTCGGTACGGGCTCTGACGGAGTGGGGGGACATTTTCGTCGGTTATGATGCGGTGCTTGGCGACAGGGGTTTGTCAAACTTTTGACGACGACGAGAAGCAGTCCTTGTATTGCAGGAGCAGAGCTTTTAGTTGTCCTTTCTTATGCCTTGGAAGGTTCTGATTGACGTCACAAGTTGGTTCAGGTACTATAGTCGTCGTTGCAGGTGCACTGGAATCCGTGAAGGCGAAAGCACTGCTGGCTTGTACTATTTCGTCGATGTAGGCGAATGTGGTGTCTTTGTTAATGTGCTTGTATTCGGGGCTGAAGTTCGTGAGCATCACCCTTGCTTTCCCTGCACGTAGCTCAACTATGCCTCTAGCGACGCAAATTTCACGGTCGAGCAGTAAGTGATGATCGCCCTCGATGACGCCCTCCATGTCTGCAGGCACTTCGGTACCGACGTTAATCATTACGCTGGAGCGAGGCGGAACGGTGACTTGTTCTTCAAGCACATTCAAGGCATGGTAACTTATGCTTGTATCCGGTGGTATCGCGTTGTGCGTTGAAAGCGTTATCGACTTGGACCTTAAGTCGATGACTGCACCGTGTTGATTTAGAAAGTCCATGCCTAGGATGACATCCCTGGAGCAGTTCTGCAGGATTACGAAGCTCGCCGGGTAAGTGCGGTTGTTTACCGTGACTCGCGCTGTGCAGATTCCAGTCAGCGTTATTAGGTGGCCTCCCGCTGTGCGGATATCGGGTCCTTGCCAGGCTGTTTTCACCTTCTTCAACTTGGCGGCAAATGGGCCACTGAAGACGGAATAGTCGGCTCCAGTGTCGACGAGAGCGGTGACGTTATGACCATCGATTAGCACGTCTAAGTCGGTAGACCGTCGTCTGGCGTTGCGGTTAAGGCGTGGCGTCGGATCACGGCTGCGTCGGCTTGCTCCGCTGCTGCTACGTCGCGTCGGCAGGTCTTCTTTCGGCGGCGAAGCATAGAGAAAGAAATTCCTTTCTCTATGGGCGAAGTGTTGTCGTCAAGGCTCTTGCCAGGCGGCGTGCTGATAATTCGTCGTGATGATTCGCGAATCTTCTTCGTCGGCGGCGGAGGATCTTCGGAATTGCGTCGTACAGCAACCGCACCTGCATCGGTTGCTGCCTTTAGTTTACCGGATAGGGGCTCACGGACCGGCCCCGGGCTGGGCCAGTGTATGGTCGGCGCTGCGGCGACAGGTAACGTCCTGGTGACGGCGAGCGTGATGGTCGTCGTGGTTGCCACTGGGCTCCGGCGAGGTAGTCAGCGATGTCGCGTGGTCGCTTTCCAAGCTGTGGACGTGGACGTGGCGCGTTGACGGCGAATCCTCGTAGGCCCATCTCGCGGTATGGGCATCGGCGGTAGACATGGCCGGCTTCCCCGCAGTGATAGCAGAGCGGGCGGTGGTCGGGGGCGCGCCAAATGTCCGTCTTCCTCTGGTAGCTGCGCTGGGCGACGGGCGGGCGTGCTGGCGGCGGCGGCGGTGGACGACGGAACTGCGGCGAAAGCATGTATGCGGCGACCGCACAAACATGGCGCTGGTTCGAAGCGAAGCGAAGCGCGAGGCCTAGGCACCTAGGCTGCTGTGGCAGTTTGTTTTTCGTGGTTTTTTTGGGATCATTGCAAGAGTTATCGAGCAATCGCAGAGATAGTCGTCGAACGCAGCAATCCGCTGTACCCTGCCTGACCTCTTCAGTGTGTGCGATCGTCAACGGCAACAGACGGAAATGTGTTGTGTTTACGCGAAGTTCGGAAGCAATGAAACCGGCGATTTCGTGTCTGTTGAGCCGTATATCGCTTGTGCAGTACCAGCAGTACAAAGGCGAAGGCCATCACATGCACGCGCATTCTAAGCATGACACATGCATTCAGTGTACCCTGCCTGACCTCTTCAGTGCGTGCGATCGTCAACGGCAACAGACGGAAATGGGTTGTGTTTACGCGAAGTTCGGAAGCAATGAAACCGGCGATTTCGTGTGTGTTGGGCCGTATTTCGCTTGTGCAGTAATCACATGCACGCGCATTCTAAGCATGACACATGCATTCAGTACGCTCCAGAACGAAAATAGTGCGGTCGCCCATCTCAGCGTGTGGTGTGCCTAGGTGTTGTGTGTGCGCGCTTCATCGCTGCGAAGCTCATACGTGCATGTGCATTGTGCAGTGCTGGTTTGTGTTTAAGAAGTGACCATATAACCTGTAGCGATTAGCTTTATTGTCGCGTCATCGCAGCCATTCGTAATGTGCTGTTTGTGCTTTGGTTCATGTGAGCTGTTTTGGGGGCTGCGATGCGCCTTGGTGACCGCGAACACGTACAGAGCGTTTGAGTGCTGGGGTTCTTACTGTACGAGGTGAAGGGTACTGTTATGTATACGTGCAATGTGTCGCAGTGGTGCTAGGCGTATAAGTATTCGTTTTATGCGATATGCATAGGCTCTGAAGTGAACCGTGCATACAGAATGGTTTGTACAGAACATTAGACCCAAAATTCAAGGATGCCAAAACCAAAATTCAAGGAGGCGGAAACAAACCGTACTTGTACACATACATTGAAAAATAATGAAACCTCCTTCTCCTTGGCCGAACTTTCTTGTAGCTAAGCAGCTGCTGAGTTGGGCACACACTACAAGCTCTTTAGGGTGCTTTTTATGCATGTGCTCTGAATTAAACAGTGCAGAAGCACTGCTGGTCGTTTGTGCTCTTTGCATCTCAGTATGGGTTTTGTATCAAACCAGCTTTCCTTGCTTTGTACACATGTTGTTTGTTTACAGTGTTGTTACTGCACATTTTACTCTTCACGAAGAGGGGAGGCTAGGGAATAGCTTAAAAGTTATATCACTACTCCACATATTGCAATTATTAATTTTGTGCTAGGTGTCATGTGCTGTAATGTAAACAATGCAAATGTGCCGCATGCTATTTTTTGCGGATGTGACGACACTGCAACGCAGCTTCTCTGCCACTGCCCAACCTTTCACGCTGAACGATGTGCTTTGCCAGTTATACTCCATCTCAGTAGTTCCTTGCAGCACTGGGGCAGCGGCAGGGCTCTTAGCCAATAGGAAGGCTGAATTCCCCTCAAGATGTGTTCATCCATGCTGCGTCAGCTGCTCAGCGTCTGCTTGCCATCCTTTTGATACATCAGCCACTGTTGGAGCAGTGACGCAACAAATGTTCCTACGTTGTAACTAAAGGCTGCGTTTCCATGAATGCTACTGTTGGGCTTCGCTTCATCGACACGCTATCTGAGCAGTTCAACACAGCCTCCTGAGCCAGTTTTAGTAAAAGTGAACACCCTGATAAATGTTCACATGCACCGCGCCATCTGCTCAGCGTGTATTTGACGTTTGCTCACCGCTGTCATCACATACCGTACTAGAGCAGAGTAGGAATTAATGATGCAGTGAACAATGACGCCTTCGTAGCGTTCTGCATCGTCAATGCATCACCATTGCTACTGCTGTGGTGTCACCTGCTAAATAGAAACCGAACCACTTTTACTGCCTGTGTAGTCCTAGCAGTGTCAAAACAAACAGCTGATCTCAATAAGAACAACAAGAGATACCTAATGCTTCGTCCTCAGCATGAGATGAGACTACGCAGTGATGGATTTTATCATTTATTTATTGCTGTCAGGGCGTACAGCTAGTAAAAGGGCAAATTGAGATTGAAGCTGGTGGTCTGGACTGCATGGGCGGTGCCATGTTGCTGCGTAATCATGGTTAGGGTGGCTACTGATGTTACCAGTGCTAACTGCCACAGTAATTCATCGTACAAGACGGGCATGCGAGAAGGGCCTAACATCTGTAAATCTTTTGTGAACGTCACCATGTAGCCTGCACCAAAGGACAACAAAGCTAGTCAACATGAGAGACGTAAGGCGTGGAATTCACGAGGGAACAATGTTTAGCTTCATGCACCTTCGCAACGATCCATCTCCTTACATTAATTATCTGCCATCATGTCAACAAACTCATCGAAGTTCGACTTGTAAATGTAACATGGATGTGTTATGCTGTTGTCGTGATCTAAATAAAAAAAATGAAGAAAGGGGCATTAGGTGTTTTGCAAAAAAAGAGAGAAGGAGGTGAACCCTCATTTCTTATATGGGAGTAGGCAAGAGAGAAAGGTTCTTTGCGTTGCTGGTTGGGCAAAGAAAGAATGCCTCTGTGCACGAAGAGCAGGTCACGTTCTTGTACTACAGATTCTTTGCTTCTATTTCGGCTGCTACTAGGCCGTTTTAAAGAATTCTTGTGGTAGAATATTCCTTGCAAGACACTTTACAACCTTTATAGTATAACTAAAATTTTCCACTGGGCCCTGGCAAATGGTCCTCTTAAATTTCTGAGGGGCCCATCAAGGGGTTGTACAAATTAGATGAGTTGTTTCTATGTAAACCTCACATTGACAAGCTTTGCAAAAATCTCGGCAAGGCTTGTTATATTCTGCTCAAGAGCCGAAATTGTTTTGATACAGAAACCCTTCGAGAAATTTATTTCAGCTTGTTCCACAGCCATCTGTGGTACTGTGTTGCATCTCTGGGCCATTCATACATTGAGCCATTTATAAAGCTTCAAAAGAGGGCTGTCCATTTTAAGACTTCCTCACAATACAATGCTAACACGACACCGCTCTTTCAACACGTACACATTTTACCGTTTACTTCATTACTAAATTTTTAAACTCTTGTAATGGTTAATAGTAGCATCGTTACTGACTACCCACTCTCTGCTACCAACTTTACCGAATGAGGACGCTGTACACGCAGTGCACTAAAACAAAATTTTCTGGTTCCAAAGGCTTGTAATGTGTGTGGTAAACGGAGAATTTGAAGTGTTGGAGTAGTCGAGAGGAACGTTCAGCCCACGTAAGCTAGAAATGCAGCTAATTTTCAGAGATAATTAAAACTGCATTTTCGTGATCTTTCGTATGTTTATTAATACATTCACCGCTTCCTTTCTCTTTTTTCTGGTGCATTTTCCTTTACTTGTGGATGTTCAATGATACCGTTTGCATTTTGAAGGTTCTTTGTATTGTATTCTCTACTTCTAATGTAAAGTGCATATTGTTGCTGAGTTTAAGTACATGTGTCTGTGCTAAATTAATTGCTGTGCTTCCTATACCTTTTTTATGGATTGCAACTGGCCTTGAGCTGGGATCCTAATGTATTTGTTCACATTATGTTTTACTCTGTACTGTACGTAAGAAATAAAGTTTAATTCAAGGAAACATTTTTCTCACAGGGCCCCCTAGCCTGGAGCTGCAGCCCCCTTAGCCCATAGGTTAATCTGGCCCCAGTAGTAACTACTATCACGAATGCAAGTTTTGGCTTGCCATCCCTTTTATCAGGTTAACATTGATTTGCACAGCAGAAATCCTAACATTCATTGCATGCAGAAAACAGCCATAGATCAAAGGATGCAAGTTACTTGTGTCCTCAAGAATATAAACCTTGTTTGGGGTTTTCTTGAATGAAAGCAGTTTAGGTACCTTAGTCTGAAACTCTATTTTGCTTGACTGCAGCATTTATCATGGATGCGAAGTGGGTTTTGTGACAGAAAGCCAGTGTGCACATACAAGAAAAAGTACTGCAATGCCGCTCAAAAGTTTTCTAGGTGTATTGTGCAAAACCACAATTAATGTATGGGAATCACATGACAGTGGTCATAACTTAAAGCAACGGTTCATTACAGATGGGGTACACATGTATGGTCACATAAACATAATGGTGCAAGCTTCACATATAAGTGATAGTCCTTTTTAAGATACAAGTGGCATGGTGACATACCGGGAATCAATGCTTGTTATTTCTTTATTCCCAAAATTATCAGTTGTACAATACTTGTGCGCCGATACAATGACGTATCTCTGAATCACAGATGTCACATCCTATCTGCCCTGTGAAATACTTTGCTGCATGAAATGGAAATCTCATTGACATAATGAGTTATAGATTTTGCATTAGTTTTATGCTGTTTCTTGCAGTTTTGTCTTTCATGAGTACTTGCATAATATGGAAAAGGGTACCTTGACATTCGAAATGTTATCTATATTGTGGGACTCCCGCACCGCGGGATGGCGCGCGCAAAGGTCGGCGCCATGAAAGACGACGAAGCGCGTAGGCTGCACGCTCTTCTTCCTGGTCCGCCATTAAAGAGAAGCGTCTGTTTTTTTTTTCAAGTCTCCGTCTACGATCTACGTTACATTTTTCTGGTGGAGGTGCGGGGTACATGCTACCGCTTCCAGATCGAACCCCGTCTACAAGCCCAGTACGAAGTCCGGTCGAGCTGACTCCTGTTCACGTACGGACAAGCCGTCGACTTCAAGGACTGCCACCTGAGTACGAGCCTCTACCCAACAGAGTCAGAAGGATGAGTACATCAGTTCCATCTTCTTCCTCAACCGCACCGACCGCGGTCGTCCTTAACCAGCCGATAATCCCCAAATCCTTCCATGGGGACACCTTTGAGGATGTTGAGGACTGGCTCGATCACTTCGAGCGCGTCGCAGAATTCAACGGCTGGACACTGGAGCGCAAGCTACGCAATGCCTACTTTGCCCTCGAGGACTATGCACGGACATGGTTTGAGAACCGTGAGGCGGTCTTATCAACATGGGACGAATTCCGACGGCAACTATTCAGCACATATGCCAGCCCCGATCGCAAGGAGCGAGCTGAATCTGCAATTCAGGCGAGAATACAGCGGCCGAACGAGAGCGTCGCAATGTTTGTCGAAGATATGTGCCGACTTTTCCGACGCGCGGATCCGTCCATGCCGGAAGAAAAGAAGCTAAGGGCACTTGATGCGCGGTGTCAAGCAAGAGTTATTCGGTGGCCTAATACGCAATCCACCAAAGACCGTTGCAGAGTTTCTCGCGGAAGCCATATCAATGGAAAAGGCACTGCAGCAGCGAACAAGGCTGTACAACCGCGACGTGTCGACCCTATCGCGTGACCCTCTCGCTATACCGTTTGATAATACCGACGCCTTGCGGGAGCTCATTAGGCTTGTTGTTTGAGAAGAGCTCCAAAAGCTTCAGGTGGCTCCGGCATCGGTACCGCGACTCGCTCTGGCTGAGGTCGTCCGGGAGGAAATCAGGCAGGCAGTCCAAGTTCCCGAGTGAAGCGAGACACCACAGCCCAAGACACGGCAGCCACAGCCTCGCATGTCGTATGCGGAAGTTGCGCGAAGTTCGTTGTCCCCGACTTTTCACTGTATGAGCGACGTCCCGGACTTTCATGGTGTGCGCGCCGTGGAACAAGCAACTGGCGACTTCAGGCCTCGCCGCACGCCATTCATGGCTGAAGCACGACCACCCCGCAAGAGCGACGTATGGCACACTGCAGACTGGAGGCCCTTGTGTTTTCATTGCGGTGAAGCCGATCACCTCTACAGGGCATGTCCTTACCGCCGAGCTGGGCTCCGTGGATTTTCATTGAATGCGCCGTGCCCGCGCAATGGCGAACACCCCCTGGAGATTGAAGCCTACCTCGCGGACGCCAGGACCTCGTTTGCCCCACGATTCCGTGACACCCGGTCACCGTCACCCGCCCGACACAGGTCTTCCAGCCCCCTCTTCACGCCGAGTGCTACAAGGCGTCACTCACCCAGCCCTGCTTCCCGGGAAAACTGAGTCCAGCGACCTGCGGAGGTGAGGTCGCTGATGTTGCGAACGCTGAAGATCCTCCACTACGACGACCGCGATATGACGCAATTGAGACGCAGAGAAATCAGTGCAGTTCGGTGTCAGTATCTTGCGACATACCAGTTACCATAGATGACCACGAAGTCACGGCGTTGATCGACACGGGTGCGGATACGTCTGTTATGAGCCAGAATCTCGCGCGTATACTGAACAAAGTTTCGACGCAATGGGCCGGAACTCAGATTCGTACTGCAGGAGGGCACCTCATAACTCCATTGGGCCGGTGCACGGCACGAGTCAACATTCGCGGTTTCACGTACATCGGCGACTTCGTCATTCTTCCTGAATGTTCAAAGGACCTTATACTCGGCATGGATTTCCTTCAGGCGAACGGTGCCATCATCGACCTGCAAGAGTCTAGAGTCAGCTTTGCTACTACACAAGCCATAGCGAACAGTAATGACACCGACCGTGACATCGCGCTTCACGTTGCCGACGATCACGTCACGTTGCCACCCAAGAGCAGCGTGCTTACCCTTGTCCGATGTGACATGGAGGACGACGCCGAAGGAATTGCTGAGGCAAACATCCCCCTGCTTCTTGAGCGCCACATTTGCATACCTAGAGGGCTTCTTCAGGTGCGAAACAGATGTTCAGTCGTGTTGCTAACAAACTTTAGCAACGAGTATCGGCATGTACCACGAGGAACGACAGTCGCATTTCTTCGCGAAACCATTGATGTTACTGACAGTGGCACAATGGAAATCGCATCGTCTCAACAATCTGAGTTACCCAGCCTAAAAGAAAGGATTCACGTTAACGCTGCTCTGCCAGACCATCAGAAAGACCGTCTACTGAGTCTCGTGAATGAATTTGCCGAGTGTTTTTCAACGTCGTCCAAAGTACGGCGCACGTCCATCACAAATCACCGCATTATTACGGACGAATCCGCACGTCCTGTTCGCCAGCATCCTTACAGAGTGTCACCAGTGGAAAGAGAAGCCATCAAGCAGCAGGTGAAAGAGATGCTCCAAGACGACGTGATCCAACCGTCCACAAGCCCGTGGGCCTCCCCTGTAGTGTTAGTCAGAAAGAAGACAACACACTACGTTTCTGTGTAGATTACAGAAAGTTGAACCGTGTCATCAAGCGCGATGTTTATCCATTGCCACGCATCGACGACGCATTGGATCGTCTACAACATGCCAAGTTTTTTTCTTCGTTGGATCTTAAATCCGGGTATTGGCAAATCGAAGTTGATGAACAGGATCGGTGAAAAAACAGCGTTTGTGACACCTGACGGGCTTTATGAGTTCAAAGTTCTCCCCTTCGGTCTCTGTTCCGCACCTGCCACCTTTCAGCGGATGATGGATACCGTGCTTGCTGAACTCAAATGGCAAACCTGCCTCGTGTACTTGGATGACGTCGTCGTGTTTTCGAGCACGTTTGACGAACATCTCGCACGACTCGAGAGCGTCCTCGCTGCGATCCGTACTGCCGACCTCACCATTGTGGGAATCCTCGGGTCCCATAACCGCCGCACGGGCAGCGAACTTCGCGTCAAGCGCATGCGTGCTAGGGAGAGTTGGGAGAGGGGAAACTTTCCTTCCGCGGGCGGCGCTCGGGAATCGCAAGCGCTATCAGCGCCACCGGGTGGGTCACGTGAGATCCCGCTGATATCGCCCGGGTCTCTTTGGTCCCCAGCAAGCGGCGACGGCGGAAGTCTCCGCCGTCGCTCCCGTATTCCCGCACGTGGTTAGTCAACCGCGTTCTTGCCGCGGCAAACGCCGCGGACCCCCGTATTCCCCAGTTGGTAAGTCGGAAGCCCTTCTTTAAAGACCTAGTGTGTTATTCTCTTCGAGGAAACCCTCAGCGATGTCAACTATAGCTAGCTGGCCTGCTCGAAGTGTTAGTTGCAGTCGTAATAAATGCTTTCCGAGTGTGCACGTGGTTGTCGTCTATTGTTTCCTCGAGCTTGTACCGGACCGCGGTTGATGCGCACGCATGCGCCAACCGCGGGGCTCGGTGTGTCGAGGCAGAGGGACGTCGGCAATTCCCCCCATATCCCGACATTTTGGCGCCCAACGTGGGGCACGCTCTTGGAAAACGGGACGACGATCTGTCCGGACCAGCGTTAGGCCTCAGCCGAAGGCGTGATTGCTAGCTAGATCTGTGTGGGCTTTCTTGAGGGCGAGTTAACGCTGCGCCAGTGTCGCCGAACTCGTGTAGACGCTGAGATTTGCAGCAAGTTTTCTTTTAAGAGTACGCCCGAAGCGAGTGAGTGCAGCAGCCGACGCGGTGGTCGATTTTCCCTGTACATATGTAAATAGCCTCCTTTCTGTATCTTTTGCTCTGGGAACCGGGCGCCGGAAACGCTGGCCAGGACGTCAGCGGGCGCAGTCCCAGGAGTCGGCTCGAAAGCTGCGTGTTGAGCAGCGAGCGGGGACTGCTTAGCTAGGCCTGTATCTCCTCGCGGCGGCTCATTGGAACCCTTTATGGGTCTTTTGTGGCATTGGTATCCGTCATGGACGCGATTAGGCCTAAGGCTCTGCGGAGCTGCCGGTCGCATGTTCGACGACGACCATGCCGTGACATTTAGCGGGTGCAACCGGATTCGCTAGTTCTACTATACTCGCCCGAGCGGAGAAACCTCGTTCGAAATAGAAAGCTTATTTTGTTCAGATGAACTCAATATTTTGCGGGCGGAATAACCGAAATCTCGGGGGACCAGAGAGCGCTTTGTTCATACGAGCATCGCCCACGTTCGCGCTGTATCGGACCGGAAAAATTCGGTCGAAGCGAATAACTTCATTCAAACGAACTGGATTGTTTTTTTTCTCGTTGCCGCATAAAGCTATGCGGTAGAAGGGTGGTTCAGCATCGTGTCAGACGGCCGACGCTGCGGCGGCCTCTACTGCCTTAATTCTAAGTGTTTGTGGAGTGCATTTGAGCGACTTTGCAGAACGAGTGAAGCCGCCTCGATCGACTTGCTATTGCTGCCATGGTCCACGTCCCTGCCTGCTGTCTCGGCCCCTCCCTGTTCGCGGCCTGCTGCAGCAGCACATGGTAGCCACAATGAGGGAGGCCCACCATCATACACTCCCACGAGGATGCGCCGGTGCGAGGTTCATCGAGCCGGCGCGCGCGCCGCTTCGAGAAAGTCCTGACCCGCTGTTCCCGGGTGGACATTGCGGCACGCATATTGAGGGCAAGCCATCTTCAGCCCCGTCATCGTCAACCACTGTGACGGCTGCCACACAGGACAGTGCTGCCTATCAACGTGGATTCGGACATTTCCTGCCGGAGTTTACCATCGCATCTGCCCGGATACTTTGTCAATGCCGTCGTTCCAGCGATTTCTCCGCCGTAGGGTAATATTTAAGGGTGGAGGGATGTGGGAATCCTCGGGTCCCATAACCGCCGCACGGGCAGCGAACGTCGCGTCAAGCGCATGCGTGCCAGGGAGAGTTGGGAGAGGGGAAACTTTCCTTCCGCGGGCGGCGCGCGGGAATCGCAAGCGCTATCAGCGCCACCGGGTGGGTCACGTGAGATCCCGCTGATATCGCCCGGGTCTCTTTGGTCCCCAGCAAGCGGCGACGGCGGAAGTCTCCGCCGTCGCTCCCGTATTCCCGCACGTGGTTAGTCAACCGCGTTCTTGCCGCGGCAAACGCCGCGGACCCCCGTATTCTCCAGTTGGTAAGTCGGAAGCCCTTCTTTAAAGACCTAGTGTGTTATTCTCTTCGAGGGAACCCTCAGCGATGTCCACTATAGCTAGCTGGCCTGCTCGAAGTGTTAGTTGCAGTCGTAATAAATGCTTTCCGAGTGTACACGTGGTTGTCGTCTATTGTTTCCTCGAGCTTGTACCGGACCGCGGTTGATGCGCAGGCATGCGCCAACCGCGGGGCTCGGTGTGTCGAGGCAGAGGGACGTCGGCAATTCCCCCCATATCCCGACACTATCAAGCCTGAGAAATGCTACTTCGGGTTCCAAGAGCTCAAATTTCTTGGCCATGTCGTTGGTCCTAAAGGCGTCCGACCAGACCCCGACAAGTTAGCTGCCGTCGCCGAGTTTTCACCACCAACAGACAAGAAGGCTGTCCAACGCTTCCTTGGTTTGTGCGCCTAGTATAGACGCTTCGTCGAGGGATTCTCGAGAATTGCTGAACCTCTGACACGACTTACACGCGATGATGTGCCTTTCATTTGGGCGGGCGAGCAGCAGCAGTCGTTCAATGAACTGCGCGAGCGTTTGCAAGCTGCCCCCATACTTGCTCATTTCGACGAAAACGCAGACACAGAAATTCATACTGACGCCAGCAATGCGGGTCTCGGTGCAGTTCTTGTGCAATGGCAAGATGGTGCGGAATGCACCATTGCTTATGCAAGCCGCAGTCTCACCAAGGCTGAGAAAAACTACTCAACCACTGAAAAAGAATGCTTCGTGGTTGTGTGGGCAATTAGTAAATTCCGACCCTACTTGTACGGTAGACCCTTTAAGGCTGTCAGCGATCACCACGCCCTGTGCTGGCTTGCCAACCTCAAGGATCCTTCAGGCAGACTAGCCCGTTGGAGCCTACGCTTACAAGAGTACGACATAACCGTTGTCTACCGATCTGGAAGAAAGCACAGTGACGCTGACTGTTTGTCACGTGCACCACTACCTACGACATCATCGGACCCTGACTATGACTTGCCATTTGTCTGCATTGTCGACGCCGTAAAGATGGCTGAGCACCAGTGCGCTGACCCTGAGCTGCTGCCGCTTATCGAGCACCTTCAAAGAGTTGAAGGTGTTTTACCACGCTCGCTCTTGCGCGGCTTGTCATCGTACTGTTTGCGCAACAACGTCCTTTACAGGAAAAACTACAGAAGCGGTCCAAATACGTACCTCCTTGTCGTGCCGTCGGCGCTGCGCCAAGACATTTTGCAAGCCTGCCATGATGAGCCATGCGCGGGACACCTGGGATTCACTAAGACATTTAGCAAGGATACGACAAAAGTATTACTGGCCCCGGCTTTTTTCTTCTGTGCAACGGTACGTAAAGACCTGCCGCGATTGTCAGCGTCGCAAGAAACCGCCCTTTAAACCGGCTGGCTTTCTCCACCCTGTGGACCCTCCTCAAGCACCGTTCCAGCAAATAGGAATGGATCTACTTGGGCCATTCCCAGTGACCTCTTCGCGCAACAGATGGATAGTCGTCGCTACCGACTACTTAACCCGGTATGCGGAAACCGAAGCTATTCCGCAAGCCAACTCGTATGAAGTGTCCAAGTTCTTCGTCCACCATCGTCCTACGACATGGTGCACCGTCTGTTCACATCACGGATCGCAGTACAGCATTTACAGCCGAATTTATGCAGGACGTTCTCCAGCTGACCCATACTTCTCACCGCAAGAGCACTGCCTATCACCCTCAAACCAATGGATTAACGGAACGCCTGAACAGAACGCTGGCTGATATGCTCTCCATGTATGTCGACGTAGAGCACAAGATGTGGGACGAGATTTTACCCTATGTGACCTTTGCGTATAATACTGCTGTACAGGAGACTACACAGTTTATGCCGTTCGAACTTGTATACGGGCGCCACGTCACCTCAACACTGGACGCCATGCTACCTGTGTCTGATAATAGCCCGACCAGCGAAAACGTGGAAGAGTTTGTGCAAAGAGCCGAAAAAGCTCGCCAGCTTGCTCGGCATCGTATCCGGAGCCAACAACGTACCGACACCCTTCGATACAACCAGGGTCAACGCGACGTCCATTACAATACCGGCGACTGCGTGTGGGTCTGGACGCCCATCCGTCGCCGTGGACTCTCAGAAAAGTTGCTCCGCCGGTATTTCGGTCCCTACAAGGTTACACGCCGCCTCAGTGACGTAACCTACGAAGTCGTCCCCTGCAGTTCCGACCCCGGTTCGCTCCGTCGTCGTCCTCACGCTGAAGTTGTTCATGTAGTGCGCATGAAACCATACTATGCGCGTACGTGAACGCCAAGATGCACCTGAGAACCTCCAATTTATTATCGTGGCTGAAAGAACTTTTTGACGCGACCGAGACGGTCGCTTTTCGGACGGGGGGCAATTGACACAATGATGTGGGGCTCCCGCACCACGGGATGGCGCGCGCAAAGGTCGGCGCCATGAAAGACGACGAAGCGCGTAGGCTGCACGCTCTTCTTCCTGGTCCGCCATTAAAGAGAAGCGTCTGTTTTTTCAAGTCTCCGTCTACGATCTACGTTACAATATATGACCACACAACTATTATTTTTTCCTAATCAGAGGAGGCTCTCATGTCATTATATTAACTGAACTTATTTTAACAATGAATACGCGACAGGTACTTGCATGTGAACAAGTGTATGTAGCCTCCCAAAGGCAAGCACGTTGACGAAAGTATCTTTCAGTCATATTGGCAACAAAACTTTCCCATAGGCTTTTTTTCACGCGAAAGGTGACGACACATTTCTAGATCTAGCAGACTGATCTTTTAGGCTAGAAGTCTGTGCTGTTTTCCTTGCAACGAGTAGTTTTACATATGTCGACGACACGTAGGTCCTTCATTGGCTATTCTTTTTTTTTCCACAACTTTGATGTTTTCTTGGGAACAATATATTGCACGTTTTTGAAAGCTAGCCATTCAGAGGCATTTCTTTCTTGAACAGCTTCTTTGCAGCCAGGCTCTAAAGTTGTTGATAGACTGTTTATGTCGATTTTTCTACGTAACAATTAGTAGTCTTGCATTTAAAACTTATCCTTTGTGCCCAATATTTAGCTCTCTTTTTGCACTAGTGAAGGTGTGGTACCTAATTTTTTTATATGAAAATAAATATTGTTACTACAGGTACGTGTGTCGTCGTATGACTATTGAATATTTGATAAAAATATTTTATTCAATTCGTATTTGAAAACGTTTACATTCGCCCACCTTTACTTCTTGTCCAATGCACAAAGAGGCACGCAAGCCATAGTGGTGCTTAATGAAGTCTCTTTTTGCTGCATGTAATAGTGGCAAAAAGCAGCTTCTCACAGGGAACTTAATTGTGTTGTCTTGTGTATTGTTCTTCTGCCATACGTATTCTGAATTGATAATTGCATCACAGACATATATCTAACCTCTCAATGGAACAGACATTTATTTGATACACATGAACTCGCACCCTTTTCAGCTGGCTTTCAGTTACGCTGATTGTGACCAGCCTCTATAGAGTATGTCTGCAATGTGGTATGAGGGTATGTGTGCAGTGCTACTGTTAAGCCAACTATTGTTCTCACAGCAATGTATTGAGTAAGGTTATTGCATAATTATTATAAAAAAAGACAGCATTAGCCCAGGTTTTAAGGGTGAGAAAATGCTTGGTGCACTTCACCAAGCATAGAGACAGCATATAGTGTGACTACATACCATGTGCTAGTTTGTATTTAGTTTGTATTTACAAAGTGTTTACAAAATGGGGAAGGTGGCAGTGAGACACCTTGGGGAAGCAACACTTCAGTTGTACTGATGGTACGGCGTGACCATATAATTTCCTTATTGCTTGGTTAAAAATATGGTGGGTTACAACCTATGAAATGCCACACCAGCAAGGCTGAACATCCATCCTTACTTTTCATTGGCATAAATAAGCCACTGTGTTGTTGAGCCTGTGTTGTTGAGATTCCGAAGGATCGCCTCGTGTGCCACGTTGTCAAATGCCCCCTTCAGGTCTAGCGCGAGAATGGCCCGTGGTGTGTGGCAGGGATGACGATCTCAAACTTCAATTGCATTAGCACGTCCTGGGTCTCAAGATGTCGTATAAAGCCAAACATGGGGTCTGGCATTTGCTGGGTTTCGTCCAGGTGTTGTTGGAGGCATTTGAGTACTATCCTTTTCATGATTATGCTTATGCATGATGTGAGGGATATCAGCCACAGGTTGTCAATGTGCGGGGACTTGCCCGGTTTGGGGATAAAGTGTACTTCAGCTGTTTTTCATTCTTGCGATATCTTGCGTGATGTCCAAAAGTCATTGAAGGGGTCTAGAAGCATCTCTAGGGCCTGATCTTCGAGGTTAGCTAAGAGTTTGTAAGTATTCTGGTCGGGCCCGGGGGCACTGCTTCGCCGGCTTTTTTCATCAATGGAACAACGACATAACACAGAATGAACAAACACGAGTGCTGTGTGACACTGTCATATTCCATCATGTAATCAATTGTACGCTCACTTTTAACTTGGCAGCTACTAAAAAAAACGTGAGTAAGTAAATCAACAAGCCGTAGTTGAATATTCACTCGCGTGCTCGGTGATGAAGAGAAGTGACTTGTCGATCTATACAGCTGTATTCCGCGATAATAGAACCATCTGTATAAGAGTGTGTTAATATACAGGGCGTTCATTTTAAAGTTTTACGGAATTTTTAAAAATCGCCTGTGGCAGGTAGCTTAATTCTTATCGTTGAGCTGGGTTATTTGATGAGGTGGACATTAGTAGCACAAAAAATCGAAACACATATTCAAGTAACAAAAATTGACTAATGAACTTCTTAGTTAATTACTTTACAACACATATTGCAATTTACGAATTATAGCCGGTGAGTTTGCAATGAATGAATTTGAAATGAACTTGAAATGAATTTCCAGGATGATGCCAGCTTTGAGATATTATTTTCCAAAGTGTGGGACGAAATGCATGGGCGTTCCAGTTACTTTCGTGCTTCAATGTATAAAACAGCATTTTGGTAAAAAAGTAAGTGGAACAACAGTGCATTTTAAGGGCGAATTTAATGGCACATATCTCCAAACTGGCGTCATTCTGGAAATTCATCCCAAGTAGATACGCCTGACAAGCTCACCGGCTCCAATTCGTAAATCACAATATGTGCTGTACAATAATTAAATAAGAAGTTGATTAGTCATTTTTTAATTAGTTCAATATGGGATTTCTCGTGTTACTAATGTCCGCCTCATCGAATAACCCAGCTCAACGATAAGAATTATGCTACTAGCCACAGAGGATTTCTAAAAAAATTTTAAAACTTATAAATGAACACCCTGTATAACGCTGCGGCGCTTCAGCGTGCTACGCTGTTGCTGCGACAAATCCCTTGTTCATTGACTTAAAAACGCACGCGCGGTCTTGCAAGCTTTCGCTAGCACATCTACAAAAAATGCGCCGTCACGCCGCACACAACCGAGTACATAGCGATGTATGTTGTTACAACAGTATGCGGTAGCAATGATTAAAAAAAATAAAGAAAGGAAAACGAAAAAAAAAAGAAAAAAGGCGCAGGTAAGATCACTGCATAGTGTTCGAGAGGTGGCTCAGCGCGCCAACGCAACACATGCAGTCAACAGAGTATGACAGTGCAAGAGTTTTGCGTTTTCGCCGTGACGCGAAAGCTTGAACCCACGCTTCTAGTACACTGTACCCACGCCGACAAAAATATGCCAGTGTCGTCTGCTGTTGACGATAGTTGCCGACTTAGAACATCTTTGCCCCGCCTCTCGTTTGCCAGCTCTTAACATACGTCGCGTCCCCAAATCGGAGTGCGGATGCCGGCACATGCGAACCGCTCGAGCTCACTAATCAGAAAATCACCTAATAAGAAAACAAACGTAATAACAAAATCCTGGCTCGGGCCAAAATTTTGCTGGTCGCCAGCACACACAAACGCTGCGACCACGCTGTTGCATGTTGCCAGTCGCTGGTTATCTGTTTTGCCAGCCAGAGGGCGCATGCGTACGGCACCGCTCGCGGCGTGCGTCTAATACAAAAGGCCGGCGCTGGTGACACGCGCGTGGCACCAGCGAAGTCCAAGTGGAGAGCGCTGCTGCCACGCAATGACGTCACTAAAAAGAAAGCAGTTTAACAGAAGACATGAAATGCTAGTATTATCGTTTTGTTGTTAAATATACTTCGTCTAAATATATAGAGCATTTGATTTAATGCCGCGTTTTAAAATCGAAAATGAATGTGGGCGCCCACACATGCGTGCACGCAGCGGGGGAGGGGATCGCACGAGACGGTCTTTTCGTCGCTGTGGCTACTTGTGGCCGTGTGGTATGTAGTATCAGTGAGTGCGAATAACGTTTCCCTTACGAAGATAATAGTGAAGCTTCGAAGGAACTGCATTGCATCCACAAAACGGCACCACATGTCGCCTGCTATGGATTGGCGGTTTCGAAGAGTCGTGTGGTGACACTGCGCCGCCGACTGCATGGTGCCGACAGAGATAATTCGTGTGTTGTAGCATGTGTCGTAGACTGTTGCTAGTTTTAGTTGTGACTGCGTTTTCCAATATAGCCGGATGCCTGTTTAACCTTCGACACCACGTTACGGTGGCTAGATGGGTAACCACGTCGAGACACTGCTCACGAGCTCGAAAACGCAGAATTGATGCGCGCCGCCGTTGGACGATTGATGTAGGGTGCATAGATATTTCCAATTATCACTTTGCAAGATAGGAGTGCCTTTTGTCGATAAACAAATTGCATTCACGCATTTCGCATCCCTTTGCGCACGCAGAAGCCCAGTCAGTCTGGCTATAGTCATGTCTAATGACGCGAAAGTCTGAACGTGAAACGTGAATCTAACAGAAAGGCATTTCCCCGCCTGAAGGCAGTCAGCAAGTGTCTGTGACGAGTTTTAAGTGACTTACACGAGGCTGGGCATTGAACAGTGTGTGTAATGCCTCTGCTTCAGTCTGGCAAGTGCCCATCCCGCTTTCATGAACCAATTGAAATGTCCAATGTATTGGTTGCTGTAGTGAGACAGCAATTCCATAGCAGCAGTGAAAATTACCTGTGGAAGTAATAGTAATGCGATGGGGTTTTGTGGTGATTGTCATTATGTAGCGTATGCATGGGAATGCAATCATTTCCACCCTGTGCATGTGTGTAGATAAATGGTTTATCTTCCGAGATTATGGGACAGCAGCTAGCTGGTGTTGTAATTATCTTCAGTGGATCTCTTACTGTACAGGCTATAACAAAACCTCTCTACTTTTATGTGCCTTCTTTTTGCAATTGTCTTCGCTCTGCAAGGAAAGCCAAGCTTCTCTAGCTAATGTGTAGAAGGCTTGTGCGACTTCAGCTGAACTTGAAGCAATCAGCAGGAGTCAAGCACATGTGTAGAGTTTTACTGGTGCATGCACCCTTAGGGGCTCATTTCTTATTGAAAACACTACCATAGCATTTTTTTCTTTCTGTTTTTAATGTTGTATGCCTTAATAACATGGTTAGAATATAGAAGTACTTCTGCAAATTTAGGAAATGTTGTTCAATGAAGGCACATCTAAGAAATGTGGGGTCCCTGACGTAATTCCTAATGCATTTTCGTACATTATTCCCAGTGGGCTCCTCAGCATTGCTATTATTTTTCAGTGTTCTCTCACAACAGGTATTGTTCCTTCATCTTGAAAACAAACGAAAGTCCTCCCCCTTTTTAAAGGTAAAAGCGTGCTTTTGTAACTATATATAGATTGATCTTCTTTACACCTTAGTCTAGTAAAATGTTAGAATACATAGTTTATAAGCATATTGTTGAATTCGTTGAATCACATAATGCCTATCTAAGTTTTAACAGGTACATTCGATTCGCCTGCACCATCTGAACCAGTTCACGAGGTGCTGCACGCTGCCATTCGTTTCAGCGGTGAAGCAATGGCGACCGCTGAACCACGCCGTTCGTTTCAAAATGTGCAGGGCTGTTCACGATTTTGCTGCACCCACTCCATTGTCGGTGCCGCCTTGGTGCAGGCGTACAGGCGCGCGGCAGCAGCGCAGCAAACCACACAGCACACGGGCATGAGCGCCATTAAAACCCCGCTTATGCACATCTGATGTATCTATGCAAGTGTGGTGTGTTTATTTGTGCCCAAGAATTCGATCATATCTGCAGTTCAGGACCTCTCAAACTTACGCACTCTGTGCACGTTATTCGGACATTACGCCTGCACCGCCTCTGCACCTTGGCATTTGTTTCGAGTGTCGCACTGTGCCTGCACCACAATTTCTTAACTTTGCGTGAACCGCTGTGAACTGGTTCACAGTGGTGCAGGCGAATCGAACAGACCTAACATGGCATTTTGCATGGATTTAGTACCATCTTGCCGTTTATGGAATTCACTCACGGCCTCACTTGTGCTTTTGACATTAGAATCCAGTTAGATGCCATTTTTGTTATTTTTGTTTCGTTATTTGTTCTAACTGCTGAACAAGCTGAGCATTATCCTTAAAACTCTATATTACTTGACTGCATTTCTAACTTTCTCTTAAATTGTTTGCAGTTTGTTAGTTTCAACTCGTTTGATTCTGCCATACTAGACACCATCAGGTGTTCTTTAGGCGTCTGTGCTTGCCAACTTACAATTTTTACTTTACATAAGTGACCTTCCCAGTAACACAGAAAGTAGCGTTTGATTGTATGCTGGCGATTGTTTTCTATATCCCGAAATTAATTCTGCTTATTACTGTCAATGCCAGAATTATTCATTTTCCCAATTTTGTGCCTTGTGTGAGGCTTGGCAGGCAGTGAATGATTTCAACAAAATTGTGATATAGTCCTTCGTAAAACATACATCACCAATTATTTCTATCTTTTCAAATAACAGGCTAACTTTAGACAGGGTTTTTCAATAGAAGTGCTTAGGCTTCATCTTGCCTTATCATTTATCCTTGTCAAAGCATGTTGATATTATTTGTGTTAAAGCTTTTCATGAACTACTATAGCTGCAGCGAATGCTAAAATCATCTACCAACAATGTTAAACTTCTCATATAAATTGGGCTAATATGACCTTTTCGAGAATATGGTGGAGTTGTATATGGAATGTGCACAAGCTACCAACATTAACAAACTGGAAGCCGTCCAGAAGAATGCCATTTGCCTTGTTTACAGACAGCTCGACCGTTACTTTCCCCATCCAGTCACATTTTCCTTGAATTATCAATGTCTGTTAAACTTGCACTATCGGGGTTTGAAAGCCGGTCTTGTTTGTTATGGGCTTCACTAGCTTTGAAAGGTTAAATGAAAGCTACGTTTAGACCAATACAAGAAAAGAGATAAATGTTGAGGCTATGTTTGTCAGCTTTTATTTGTTTTCTTTGCATGAAATATTTATAATTGCATTGCAATGCCAACTAGTTTGGAAGTGAGCGCTCATTAAAGATGCCATGGGGGGCTGCGAAGAAAGATTTAAAAAAATTATAGTGCCATTCGACTGAGAATTTGTGCTGTCAAATCGAGAAAGACAAAAGAGAGTTTTATGTGTAAAACTGTCTTTCTCAACATAATTAAAAAATTGAATTCAGATTGCAAATTAATTGCATCATAATTATTGTATACAAGCAAGTCTTCATTGCAGACCTTCCTGCACATATTTACTGTTGTGACGTAAGCCATCACAATTGGTCCGTTCGATTCACCTGCACCACTATGAACCAGTTCACAGCGGGGCACAAGAAGTTATAAAAATTGTGCAGCTCAATTAATTTCATCGGTACAGGCACAACGCGACGCTCTAAACAAATGCCGAGGTGCAGACACAATGCAGGCATTATGTTTTGCCCGCCTGAAGAGTGCCATTTATGTCATTTTGAGAGGTCCTAGACTGCAGGTATGGTCGGCTACTGAGGCGTAAGCACACCTCGCGTTGCTTAGGTACAGCAGACATGTGTAAGCATAGTTTCAGTGGTGCTTACGTCCGTGTGCTTCATTGTCTGCTGCTTTGCACCAGCACGCCTGCACTATGTTTTGCCACCGTCTGTAGGGAACGTGCAGAAAAATTGTGAACCAGCCCTGAACCTTTTGTGATTCTTTTGAAATTAATGGCATGGTTCATAGGGCACCCTTACTGTACCTCGTGAACTGGTTCAGATGGTGCGAATCGAGCAGACCTAGTGTCATGGCTACTTGGGACAATGCATGCACATTGGATACAAAGTTTGGGCTTTTGCACAGCAGCAAACATGGATTGTGACCTGTGACACCATTATGTAACACATTTTAATTATACTTCAAGAATATCTAATCACTATTAAAGTACAAAAAGAAATGTATAAGATACACATGGCTCTTCTAGATATCTTAAATGGCCACTCAATTTGTTCCATGTTCAGCATTGTTTACCAGCGACCACAAGTGCAAATGCAAATACACAGTGCAAATGCAGCATTGTGTTTATACCAGATTAAGTGAGCATTAAGACGTTGCCTAGTGAAAACGTCCCTTTACACTTCTTGCCTGCAATGTGGTCAGTGTGGGTGCAGGCCTATCTTCGAAAAAACAGAGTCTGCACTGGAGTAAGCATGTAGGCATGCATGGCACTCCATTGAAGCGTACCTTATAAAAAATAATGCAGACATGAGGATCAGTAGAATGTCAATCATGATTAATAGCCTTCACTTCATTTGCTTGATTTTTTTTCACATTGCGTGATGTGTGCATATTGTTCTTGTATATATAATTGAATAAAAAATTCAGTTGCAAGTCAATGCTCATTTTGTGTTTTCACTGGCCTTCATACTTTGTGCACTGTTTCTAGTCTTTCAATAATGCAACAACTCGCCCCGCTCTCAATTCTCCTAGCCTCAGTATGGAAGTTTAAAGTCACGCAATAGAGAAAAAACACAATGTAGCGTATCATTGGATCCAGGGCCATTGCGCTATCTACGGAAATGACTGTGCAGATAAGGCCGCCCGATCTGCTCATGATGGTCTCCACTCTGCTATTATACCTCTATCCAGAACTGACGCAGCTTCGTGACGCAGAACTGACGCAGCATGTGACGAGCAAGGCTTCGTTCACATGCACGTGAACTTGCACTTGCACAGTGGAATTCGACGGAATTTACCAACGCTCACCTCCACAGCTTGGATCAGAATCTACTGCTCCATCTTCTATCAGGAATATCTGGAGCAGAGGAGACGCTTCTGTGCCACTTGTGGCTTGGTAGGGCCTTCATGAATGCTTACTCATTTCGGATCAGAATGGCCAACAGCACTACATGCGATAACTGTAGCTGCGCGGAAGCTATCGCCCACCTTCCTTGTGAGTGCCCTCGCTTCAGTGTGGCCAGGAAAGAACTTTCAAGAGCGTTAGACCTGACAAACGCCCTGTGTCGGAGGAAAGGATCCTGAGACACTGGCCGAGACCGTCCTCAGCCCAGAAGGCTTTGAAAGCATTGTTGTGCTTCTTACGGCCTTAGAGACAGACTTTAAGCAGTGCCATATTCTTTCATTTTTTTTGTGCTTTTCTTTCCCCCCCCCTTTATTTGTAACATCTCTTTTCTATTATCTTTTATTCTCCTTACCCCCTTTCCCTATCACAGGGTAGCCAGCCGGTCAGAACTGGCGAGCCTACCTGTCTTTCCACCTATTCTTCCTTCCTTCCTTTTTTAAAGTCATTTGTTAAAATGAATATCCAATAAACATGAAAACTGTTTGTATTACAATAACAACGCTTTTACTGTTTCAAGTATGCAGTTTACACCTGTTAGCACAGGAAGATTTGAAAGAGATGCACAGTGTACGTTGCAATGTTGAACGGTCCTGTCTCAGCCATGAATACTGCAATATCATCTATGCATGTAGGGCTCTTGCACTGCAAACTGCAAGTCAGAGACACCTTCTCCAGGGCTTTCTTATTCTATTAACTGTCAGCCTCTTGCATTCATAACATGGTTATAAATTTCTTACCTTATTTCCCATCTAAGTTCCTGTATTTCATTGTGCTGTTTATACCGAATTTTTAAGCTCCTTTCTTTGAATGAAAATTGTTACATTCATTTTGTCTCAAGGTGTTTTCTAATGTGCCAAGATGAAATATTCTGCCTTATCAAAGCTGATCCAATGGCAAAAATATTCTCAGCCATAAAGGGTGCTCATTGAGACATGAGGCACCATGTCCCACGAAACATCAATCAGTTTTATTTTTAAATAAAAGCTCATCAGTTCTTGCTTGCCCAGCTACATCTTTACACCACTAAGCACCACATGGTCTTCCAGAAAAGAAGGTTCCACAACTATTTAAATACACACATTAAACATTTTTTTCTGAAGACCTATGTTTCTTTTTTTTCAGTTGCAAAATGCAAAGTAGGTAACGTGCAGCTTTAGTGCATCTGCTGTTGACAGAGCTGAGCTGACATGAAGGTGAAAAGACATACCTACACATATCAACACAATGTAAAGATATTACTTTTTAAAGACATGTTGCACTGGAAAGGTGAATTAAAGGTCGGCAGGATTCTGTGGTAATGCGGCACGCACAATACAGCTAGGATACAATGCAGATTACTTTGCATTTACTCGTATGCTTTTTTGGTGTTTTGTGGCATAAAAGAAAGCTGCAGCATAAGTCTGCATGCCCTAGTGTCATTTGTATAATATCATCAACACTGATTTAATTACAATTCAGTGTTCCACCAAAGTAACCATCAGCCAGCTAAGCCATTCTTGTGAGATAAGGCTTCTCGGCTTGGTCTGTGCACATGTTAGCTTTGGAAATGTCCTTTCACACAAACTTGTTACAGGAACTGTGGTCAAGAAGGCAACAGAAATTTTTGGAAACTGATTTGTCCACCCCAATATTTTTTTTTATCGTGCTGGCTTTCTTGATGCTAGTTTGAGACTTAAGAAGTTACATCTCAGCATGCAAGCTGTCAAATTACATGTATTTCAGAGGAGCTAGACAGAAACAGCCATTTCATTATTCCCCACATAAAGGTCCAAAAGGCTCTACATGAAAACTATGAGATAAAATTGTGTAAATCCCATGCAGTGTGGGAATTGATGTTATGCAAGGTACTTTGCAGGCTATGCACGCTACTCTGCAGGCTACTTTGCAGGCTACTTTGCAGGCTACTTTGCAGGCTATGCAAAGGTGAAGCATTGCTGTCGGGTGTTTTGAAATCAACACTCGTGTGAAACTTGCTTTTGAATCGCTGTTCATACGGAGGCGACCAACAACCGGTGGGTGTGCTGCTGTTGGGACACCCGGATCTTTTCATGTGAACCACCTGGTTTTAGCGCAGATAGTGTGAGATTTGGATGACAGTGCAACGACCACGATGGCATCACGAACACAACCACATGTCTAGTGGCATAAGCTAGGTAATATAAAACTTGGGCCACTGGTTTCGCATAAAAACATGACAAGAGTAACAACCCGCATTATTCAAATCTTTTGATACTAACTATAACAAGAAATTTAATGCTTTGTTGCACCTATAAAATGACCTAAAAAGTCACGTACTAACATAAGCATGCAAATATACACAATAAAAAGCACATTGCAGCATAAGCAAAATTGTATTACTTATGCAATCATATTTTGTTGCGGAAGCCATGAAAGCAGAAATGCCTGATAACACTTTGTTAAAGTTGAAGCAGATGTCTCGTTTAGTCCATTTCCTTCTTGGTGGACTTTAATTTGCTGGTCATTGACGCTTGTACATATTCACATATAATTCCTGCCAGTCACGGCAAAAGCTGATGTCATTATGATTATTGCATGCAGTTTTTCAGCTCCAAGTCTTGCTGCTCTTTTTTTGGCATAGCTTCCTTCAGTTGCAGCAATAATATAAAGTTAATACGTGCTGGGTCAATGTGTAGACATTTCTGAACTCTTGCACGTCATCTATATGTTTAGTTCTCCCCTTTCTACCCAGAATGATGCAGTTGATTTGATTTCCAAGGTTGCTTTTACATTGCTTGGAATTAAGCTTGGAAGGCAGCATTCTTTCCTCTTTTTCTGTCCTTCCCTGATTAGGCAACAAGTGAGAATACTGCTTCAGGTGGCGCAACGTTTGCTTTAGTTTGTTCTCCAAAGTAATAGCAGTTGCTGGTGCTACGAACTTAGCAAGAACCTGGTCCAGATGCCAGCAGTCCTTTCTTCGCCCTTTCTTCACCTTGGTCACAGATGTTTGACAAAGCAAATAATTGGCAGAGAATTTGCAGCTCATGCACTTCCGCTTGCTCATGCACCAGCTTCAATGCATGCAGTTTTATAACGCTTGCAGCAGTTTGCCCAGGTAACGTATTCCAGTGCCAACAAAACTTGTGTGTCCATATCAGCATCACTCCTTTCTCTGGCGTTTGGTCGGATGAAGTTCTGCAAGAGAATAATCTGCCTAATCATTGCTTGCTCGGATAGAAGACAGAGGGTGTCTATAAGTGTCTTTTCAGATTGATTTATTTTAGAGTCGTTAGAGCACGTATAGCTTTCTTGGTTGATATGGCCAAGCACCCAGGATCTTAGCCTCTGTAAAAGGTCACCTTCTGGTACACTCCAGAAGGGCTGACACTGGACGTCAGAGTGGGTGCACTGCCAGAGAAGCTGCTGAATGGTCTTTTCGCGTTTACAGTGGTCACATTTAATAAAGAAGGACTGTGAATTTGTGAAGGCTACACCGAGTCGTAGGTGGCACAGCAGTGTATTGTAACACCAGGAGAGGTTTGACATCGTAATCGCAGCTGCAGTGATAGATCAAGCCTGCACAAATGATGGTTGAATACTCTGGAGTCTTCCAAAGAACCAGCATGATGTCATTAGAAATTCATTGAAGTTCTCTGACTGTGTCCATTCTAGAAAGCGGGATCGTGTGGGATGATATGGCAGCTTCATCAGTAAGATGCTTAATTACCAAAAACGCTGCAATGACTAGGCATCCACTGGATAATAACATCACATCCTTTTCCAATTATTGTGATCCTAGATTTCTGGTTTGTTTGAGATAAACTGTTCATAATTCCCATGGTGCAGTGTCACCTTGCAGGCTTTCAACAGCCGTTTTGGAATTACTGAACTCTGTCCATTTACATGGGGGGTTTCTGTTCAATATATGCAATAGTGGCATGAAGGGCGGGATGTTCCGACCTTGTAGACGTGGTCATATGCAACATTTGGAATTTAGCTTTGATCGAGCCACAACAATGACAGTGACCGTTAAATCAGTGGACGCGACCAAACCATCCATGTAAATGTGAACGAGAGGTTTGCATACACTTTGTGTAAAAGGGGTAGAGTAAGCTCCATTAAAACTGTTGATGACAGCTGGGCCTGATGATATCTGAGGCTTTTGCATACACCGTGCACGGAAGGGAGATGGTGATCTTACAGCAGGTGCAAACATCTTTTTGAAGGGACGGCTGGGGAGTAACAATGGTTCTTGAAGATGTAGCCTGAGAGCTCTTCACTTGCAAGCAAATGAGATGGTGGACAAGCGAGATGGTAGAATGCCAAATATGTCCTCTAAGCACTCTAGTATACATAGCTACGTAGGTCGCGATTGGGTCTCTCTGAAGATGGCAATTGTGACGATTTATCTGTCAACAATTGTGATTGCGTTCCACACACAGTAGATTCAAGAAAAGGCTACCTCGACCTGGCTATATCGCCAATTTAACCAGTTGAGAGTTAAAGCTTTGCTTGCAGCTGCCTCCGTGCATGTACATATATATGGTGTTTCCCCTCCCCCGGTACAGGGTAGCCAACAGGAGAAAATGTCTGGTTAACCTCCGTGTCTTTCCTTTACCTTTTTTTCTCTTTTTTCTCTATAGTGTTTCAATTCTTCTGATTTCACTGAAAGCAAAATCACATTAATATTGCAGTAAAACACACTTTTCAAAATGCTAAATGTCTCGTTAATGGCCATGTGCTCAAGAGGGTTTTATTTAGAATTTTTTGTCCAGCATGCCATATATGTATCCCCCTGTTGTATTGACCAGGACAAAGACCATTTATTTGCATTTGCAGATGCTTTGTAATAGGGAGGCCTGTCCTTGGAAATTTAGTAGCCACACCACACATGACTTGTGTTGCAATTAAAAAAGACGTGTTCTCGGACCAAATACTTGAGCTGTGCGCACCCCACGAAGGAATGAGAAAATAACTTTTGTGGTAGTGCGTTTCGCTCGCGTGTATGTGTATGTTTGTGTGCTGTTTCTTCGTTTTTTCACTTCCTTGCCATCTCACACTGAGCAGCAAATTTGCGAAGCCTGTGGCTGGGACTTCTCCAGATGCAATTAAACTTCCTCTCTCTCGAGAGAGGGAGTGGAGCTAAATGTCAAATATGTCACAGCCACGGACAATCCACTGTAGTCATAGCTCATATACATCCACACGTGGGCAAGGGTCTTGTACGCGTTTCATAATGGTCGACAAATTTTCTTTAATTAGCTTCACCGCAATACAGACCTGTTATGCGGTGAAACATATTTGCCGTGCAGTGAAGCATACCGATTGAGATTGAAATGGCGCACTGTTCAACTGTCACGAGGCCTATAGTAAGAGTTCCTTCATTACACACGCGTGTACACGTTGTCTCCGGTCATAGTACGTGCACTGAGCCATTTAATAAGTGTACCGGCAGCCATTGAGAGGTGTTTCTTGCGTGGTTGTGGTGTTTCAAGCCTTACATTGTTTCGGCGCCTCATGAATCCTCTTGTGTTCCCGCCCTCGATCTTTACACACCCAGGCCTTCTTTTTAACACACCCACGCGCGGACAACAATAAAACTGACTAATAAACCCAGCTATTTGCTGCAATGCATAATTGTTGTCTGCAAATTGGCTTTATTGTGTTCAAAATGCACGATAAACATGCATTCTGAATGTGGCTTCGGTATATGTGAAAAAGGCAGGAACTGCTTTTCTGGTTATGTTCTTGGTCGGAGCGA